>NC_050463.1:51131296-51208796 GCF_903995425.1 Onychomys torridus | reverse complement strand
ATTACTAGTAGGTGTGCCTTGCCATATCCCAAAGTAATGCCATGAAGTGCCAAGTCTATCCATTCACAATGATAACATAAGACTGTCAGGCCATTCTCTGTGGTTCATAAGGCTTTGATGCCGCAGGCTGGCTTGGAAGATAACTCCTCAGAGCTTGTTTTAGGCAGGTCCCCACCTCAGCTTGTCTTGTCTTGCCTCTTCCCAGGAGGATGAAATGAGTGTAGACACTGGAACCTTGAACTTCCGGGAAGTTGGTTCAGAACAGAGAAGGAACTGGCTGCTCAACCCAGGCTGCAGAAGAAGACCTGAGGTAAGCTGTCTGAAAAGCCACTGGAGAGTGAGAACTCACTCAAGCAGTAAGCCGGTCTTCTGAGTATGAGATGGGGGAGGTGAAGGAAGGCCTGGGTGGACAGCTGTGGTAAGTCCTTCTGAAAACACTAGTGAGCTTCTGGGTCAGGACTTCCTATACCAAGTACCATTTCCTTAGAACCTTTTGTTTGAACATAAATAGTTTCTCATTTGCTTTAAAAATATTAACATAATACAAAGTATGACGGAGTTATTCATTAGCAATGGGAGGAAGGAATATACACGAAATGAGTCATGTAGAATTAAATGAAGTGCAAACAAACGCACTGCTGTTCTGACATTCTGGAATGACTGTTTAATAGGGACATTATCCAAATGATCTGTAGAAAATGTGATTTTATTTAAAAGATAAACTGTGGTACGTTCTTCGCATTTCTGTTTGCTTGCACACTTTATCAGTTCTTTCATTCCATGTCTGCAAAGTGATCTGCAACCTTATTTTTCTTTTGACATTTTGGCTTGCTAAAAAGTTGCCCAGTAGAAGTGTTTCCAACATGTACTTTGCATATGCATTTTTCTCTTATTGCCCTGCGTTCTTTCCACTCACTCAGGATTGTAGCCTTTGTCTCAACATTTCTTTCTTAGTAGAGCAAATGACACACAAAAGGGGTTTAAAATTTTTTTCTTCATTACATAGTATTCACTTTTATTTATTTTTTTAATCTCCTAATTTGAAAATGCAACATTTTCTCAGAGCTCTGAGGGGAGCATGCAGAGGATATGAAGGTCAATTCTATTGTTCTGTTTTTCTTCCTATCAAGAACTCTGACTCAGACCTTCCAAGATGGCAGGTCCTTTCAAAATGCTCTCCAACCTGGCCCAAGACCTAGGTGGTATTAGTGGAGGTCATGGTGTTTTTGGCGGCAGCGTTGGATCATTTCTCCCTTGCCTATACCAGTTATGTCTGGATCTTCAGAACCCGAGAACCTGGTTTCGGGAAATTGACATTTAGGATAGAAGCAATGCCACTAGCTGCCCATTACAAAAGGGAGTTTACCTGGGTTATCCAAACGGCACCTGTGTGAATGCAAGTGTTCTTAGAAGGGAGAGCAAATGAAGCCCAAGACAGAGAGAAACAGAGATCGTCAAGGAGTCAGCTCTGTTACTGAACATGGCAATGTGGAAGTTGGGCAGTGAGCCCAGGAGTATGTAGCCTCCACATGTTGAAGACAAAAGGAAATGGGTTCATCCCCAGAGCCTCTGGTAGCATGCCCCTGCCATCACCTTGACCTTAACCAAGGAAATCAGCAGCAGAGTTTAGGTCTGTGAACATGGAGCTGATGCACTGACATTTGTGAAGACGTCAGTCAGATGTTTGATAATTTCCCGTAGCAATAATAGGAAGGGACTCAGAGAGGAGAACTTGGGTTTGAGGGCCTGCGGCTCATCAGATGTGGATCACTGGGTGTGTAAACTGACCTCACCACCTCAGTTTCTTCTTCTGTACCTAGCAACCTGGAATAATGAACTTCCCTCACTGGGAATATTTGAAGCTGCTTATTTCACAGACCAGCGTTAGGCTCAGCTGTATTCCAGGCACTATGCTGGATGCCAAGAACACCCATGTGAGGGTCACCTACCTCACCAGTTCATCTCTCAGTGGTCCCCATGGCTTGTACTTGGCTGAAAAAAAAACTATGTTTTATTAATTCTTTGGCAATTTTGTATAGTGTGTTTTGATGGTATTCATCTTTCCTCTTTCAACTCTTTCTCCATCCCTTCTCTTCCCTTCCTACCCAACTTTATGTTCTTTTATCTTTGAACACCCAGCAAGTCCACTTTGTGCCACCCATGTACTCTTGGTCAATGTGGCCTTCCATGGGAGTGTGGTTTATTAGTCAGAGGCCATAATCTTAGAGCAAACTGACCCTCTGTCTCCCAGCAGCTATCAGTTGCCAATAGCTGGTCAGCTAAGGGTGGAACTTTGTACCTACCTTCCCCATCCGTGCTGGGATTTGATCTGGTTTGGGCTTGCAGACACTGGCAGACCTTTAGCGTCTATGTGTGCAGCCATCCTGACGTGCCTGGAGGTTTCCTTCCTGTCATCCACCCCTTTGGATCTTATTGTCTTTCTTGGTGTGATATAGGCATAACATTTAGTGTTGGGCACTCCACATCTCTTATTCTCTGTGTCTTGTCCAGTTGTGGGTCTCTGTGCTAATCACCATCTACCGCAAACATGCTTGTCCGGTGGTGGTGGAGAGATGAGTTAGCCTATGGGTATAAAAGAAAACTTTCTAATTACATAGGCAGTTGTTGTGCAGGAGGCTTTGAGAGACTTAATTAAGCAATAATTAAATTAGCCAATGTCCTGTGTTCCTGACGCTTGGTGGTGTCATATGTTCAGTTGGAGGCATGCGGGAAGAGCTGCTTGAGGACAGGATAGACTTTGTGAAATGGTGTGCATTTGTCTGTGGAGATGTTTTAGTGTGAGATATGCATGGGAATTTGTGTGTGTGTATGTGTGTGCACAGGTGTGTGTTTACATAGACATCTGCGTATGTACAGTTGCCAGGGCACATGTGTGTGTATACCCAAGTATCTTTCATCATCCATCTATCTATCTATCTATCTATCTATCTATCTATCTATCTACCTATCTATCTATCAATCATCTACCCATTGTTCTACCTACCTATTATCTGTCTGTCTGTATGCCTGTCTATGTATAATCTATCTCTTTCTCTGTACATGTATGTGCATTCAGTGTCTTCCAATCTCATGCTGTAAAAAGCAATGTACATATTTATCATGGTTACATAATCAGAGCAGAGTGTCACCGTGGCTTAAGTGCTATTTTGAGCATCCCAGACACTCTCTGTGGTTGGCATCACCTGTGCTTGCTAGAAACTCATCTTATAAAAAGAGTCCCCAACCCCACACCCCATCCACCAACATGGACAGGGGAAGTACATACAAAAAGGAAAACCACATTAATGACTGTGCCCACTGCCTGCTTGCCCTGCTGCATGCAGAAGTGGCATGCCCAGAGCAGCAGAAGCTGCTGACTGTGAGCTGAAAGAGGCAACATTCCCTGATGGAAAGGTTAGAGCTGTTTTTCTGGTCTGCTCTCTGGAGGACATGCCCCTCCCAAACCCTCACTGATGGAAAGAACAGCATTATTATTAATGCTTATGAAGCAAATTATCTCTGGAATTGGTACTTTGGATGAGTGAGGACATTACTGTGGCAAAGATCACCTGATGGCTTCAGTGTAAGATGGTTTCCGGAAGCCTACTGTGTCTGGAGGAAAGCTGGAGGAGTACAGAGACAGAATCAATGAACCGTGTTGTCATGCCACAGAGCCTGCAGTGTAAATCTCAGACTGCGGTTTGGCAAGTGCGTGACCTCAGGTGCGTTGTACGCATAGGAGAGGTGAGGTCACAATGCAGTCATAGGCAGAAAAGGAGCATTCACAACGGTTCACCATGAGGATTAACGACATTTTTCTGCTGCAAGAGTGAGACTTTCCATAGTTCCCCATGGGCTGGTGTATGTTTAATGCTAGCATTAATTTCAGTAATATTAGCCTAAGAAGCAAAATTATAACTCTCAACTCCACATATTACCATGCAAAACCTATTGACTGTCATCTCTACAGGAGCTAAAGTTTTCATGTGACAGGAAATCACCTGGGCAGTGTTTTCACTGTAAATTTTCTTGCAAAGTGTTTAGTATTTTTTTCTATTATTTTGCTAGTTTTTTTTTCATACTGTTTGCTCTTTTTTAAATACCACCGTTCAGGATTAAAAATAGAAATGAGAAAACATTTTGAAATGTTAAAATCTGCTTCACAGAGAAGGCCCCTCGCCATGCCACCAGTGAGCTGGAGATTTTGTGCCTTTGATTCATGAGGCACCTGCTTTGGTGAAGTTGATTTAGAGTCCTCTCAGTGAGGCCGAAGGGCTCTCCACCATGCTGTGGATCTAGGGAATAGACTATGCCAGAATGACAAACTAAGAGAGAACCAACTCTCTGCTAACAATCTTCTGTGTAAATATCATGCACACAAGGGCCACTCATGGACATGCAGCTGACGTCCACAGACTGCAGGCAGCTCAACATGTGGCTTTTGCGAATCCGGCATCGTGGTATAATTCACCCCCAACAGAAAATAGATGAGAGGCAGCCGACTGTAGCCCTAGTTATCCACGGGAGATAGATCGGCCATCCGTCAACATCCTGCCGATTGGTCACTCTGAGGAGGAATGTACGGCACCACTTCAACCCTCCACTAGAGTTCTAATAACTTTGATTTGGTGGCTGTGATCTCTAGTTTTTACTGTTTGCATAGATGCCTTGCTAATTCTTCACAGGCAGGCGGCATCAAAATCCTATTTGGTGTGACAGGGGCTGGGTTTACTGTCAGCTGGATGGAATTTATTCTCTCGAGTTTAAGCTTTGCAGAAACATCTTTGATGTTTGCTTTAACCAGATTTGCTTAGGGAATGAGTCTAATGATAAGTGGAGCATTGAAATACATATCAGAGGCTGGAGAGAGGATGGCTCAATGGTTAAGAGCCTGGTTCACAGCTGTTAACAATATCAGTTCCAAGGAATCTAACGCCCTCTTCTGTTCAGTATGGGCAACTGCTTTCTTGTGCACACAACCCCACCCCACCACAATTGCAGACACAAATTAAAAATAAAGAGTCTAACAAAAATCCAAATACATTTTAGATTCTATCATCACATTAATGTTTTGTGACCCCCCCCCAACATACATAGGTACATTCCAAATTAGACTTTGTAGCTGAAAGTTTTCCTGTTCCTGCCCAGTCTGTAGCCGCTCAGACCCAAGTAAACACACAGAAGCTTATATTAATTAAAACTGCTTGGCCATTAACTGAGACTAACTACTGACTAGCTCTTAACACTTAAACTCAGCCCATTTCTGTTAATCTATATGTCATCATGTGTTCTGTGGCTTAACCTGTATGCTATTACATGCTGCTCCCTGGATGGTGGGCTGGCGTTTCCTGACTCAGCCTTCCTTTTCCCAGAATTTTCATTGTCTGCTTATTGTGCCTATACTTCCTGCCTGGCTACTGGCTAATCAGCATTTTATTTATCAACCAATCAGAGCAACACATATTCACAGCATATAGAACATCCCACAGCAAGACTTTCAATGTAATTGCACAGCATCAGTCACTCTGTTTCTATTGGATGAAGCTTACAGACAAGTGTGTATGTATTTGCCCAAGGGATGGCTTCCAGGATCATTTCTGCTTGAGTTTTCTTGGATCCCTGGGTTTGCTCCCTCTGCTTCCTATATCTTCCTCTACTCATTTCTACCACTCTTCCTGTTTTAGCTAATCAAGATGACTTTTGCATCTCTGAACTGAGAGCACCTGAAAGACAGTGGCTTCATCCTTGGCAAAGCCTTAGGTCCACGGATGTCAACTGCAACTGCCCCTCCACCCCCCGCAATTAAAGTGAATAATTTTTAGCTGTGTACCTCTTAATTCATGTATAAAAGGAAAAGAAATCTTGTAATACAAAATATATCCTTTTATTGCCTAAACACCAGGGCTGAAGACAGGAATGTTGGCAATGCAATCATCACTGATGTGTTTAAGAACTAAGAGGTTTGTAGATGGCTCAGCCATTGGTTCTTCAGGGCAGGTATTAACAAAGGCATTGGGTACACTTACACTGGTGTGTATTGTTTCAGATACAATGAGAACAAATGTGACTTTGGAAAAGAAGAAATTTATTGAGATGAGTTAGGCAATTTTCAGCCTTTCCAACATAGGCAATTGGGTTATAATTGTCCTGTAACATTGCTTTGTCAACACATTGTGAGTCTTAATGTGCAACATTATTGCCATCATTCAGGTCAAGATTTTTAAAATGTTCTGTGGTTTCTTTTTGCATTTGGGGATATTGATTCTGCTTGATTTTCATACAGCTAGGAACTCTCTAGTTATTCTATATGGTTAGTGATGTCTACACTTACTATGACACTTGAAATGACTCTAACCTTTGATATTTCTTGCAGATTTCTTTACTGATCTCTATGTTGATACTTCTAGAACAAGCTTGTTCAGTACATAAAACATGTAAATTACATTGATAATGGGAACATGCTTTATATTTTCTCAATAAGTTTTGTGCATTGCATTGTTAATGTGCTGCACATCCACACTGGCTCTCTCATCTGAATGCTCTACCCATTATTGAAAGATGTATATTAATGGCTTCCCACTTGATTAAGTTTTCCATATTTTCCTTTAATTGTATTTTATGAATCTTAAAATTATTTATAGATTTAAGATTGTGGAAAGTTCCTATTGGCTTAACTATTGATCCATATGAAAGGTGACTTTGTAATGTCTAATAACATTTTTAGAACATTTTATGGATTTGCATAATCTGTTCTTAGTCTGGGTCACCAGCCTCTCTCCTTGCATCCCCCAACAACTATCCCCTACATTGACAATTATAAGTACCTCTTGTCAGTGGAGTCTTAAGGTCCCCATCTTTAGTACCTGGCTTATGTCACTTAGTATAATGCCACATGTGTGGCTTGCTTTGTCCTATATGTTGGGCTTTCATCCCTTCCTAAGGCTAATATCTTCCCTGTGTGTGCCCCACATTTTACATGAATCCATCAGTGGACACAGGCAGCTTCAGGGTTTTAGATATTCTGGATAATACTTCTATGAAAATAAGGGCAGAAAGATGTATTTAAGACTCCATTCAGAGAGCTAGGAAGATATCTCACTTGGGAAAGCTGCTTGCTGTACAAAACTGAGGATCTCAGTTTGGATCTACAATACCCATATGAGAACAAAAATCAACAAACTGGGAGTGGTGGTTTGTATCAGTAACTACAACACTGTGGAGGCAGAAGAGTAAGGACAGCTTAGCTAGCTGATGAACTCCAGCCTCAGTGAGAAACCTTGTGGGAACAATATCTCAGTGTTGACCTTTGGCCTCCACACATGAACACACACATGAACACACACACACACACACACACACACACACACACCATCTCTGCTTTCCATTCTTTGAGGATATACTCAGAAGTGAAATGGCTTCATTATTATAGAATGACACAATTATATTCTTTTCATGCCCTGGAATTTGAACCCAACACCTTGTACCTGCCAGGTGCACACTCTGCTACTTAGCTACATCTCCAGTCCCTTTAAGTACTTCAGCTTGTTCCACAGCATTCACCTTCTCACTGACAAGCAAGGTCACAGTCGCTGTGGACCCCTTTAGTGCTTCCTGCCTTCTGCGGTTTTGCTAGCAACCGTTTTGATGGGCATCGAGCATACTCCCTAGAGTTAGGATGTGCTTGTGTACCATTGCTGGGGTTGCTCACCAGCCATTTCACAGCTGTGCTAGGAGAAGTATCTGTTCAAGCCTTTGTCCATGATGTGAACCCATCAGTCAGGTTACTTTTGATACATGTGTGATAGAATCAGACTTTCATCATATCTTATTCTTTTTAATTTGCTCGCATTAGGATTGTGGTAGAAGGTTCAACAAGTTTTGACAGTTCCTAATGTCATATACTTATTGTTGTTATTAACATTGTCACTTGCGCTATAACATCTCCTGGGCTTACCCTATTAATATTCTACACCCACTAAGTCTTGGTGACCAGCAACCCTTTTTTTTTTTTTTTTTTTAAATCACCTCTATCTTGGTGACCAGTGACCTTTTTATAACATCTCTATAGTTTTCCCATTTTCAGAGTGTCTTATGAATGGACTCATAAATACATTCATGGCCTTGGAGTTTCAGCTTTTATCTGGCACTATGCATATAAGATCCATCCAGATCCTTGGGGGCCTTCATAGTCCTTCCTCTTCATTGCTGAGGAGCATTTTGTCATGAGACTATGTCAAGGCTGCTTACACACACACACACACACACACACACACACACACACACACACACGTAGCTTTACTGTAGTGATTTCACTTGAGGACAACTGTAAAGAGCTGTGAGCATCCATGTGTGTGGTGCTATTTTCTCTGCCTCCTTTGGGCCGTATAGCCCAAGGTCATGAGTGGAGCAAATACCACTACACATGTGCACTCTATTGTTGGAGATATGTGTTCACATCAGTTGGCAAGTGTTTGAGCGTGTGACTGTGTTGAACAATGTGTTAAATCTAAGCTTAGCTATGTAAAGAAATGACAAACACCCTGTGGCTCATTCTACCTTCTCCATCCTTGGTAGAGCTACGCTTGCTCATTTTCTCATTTTTCTTTAAAAACTTTAACCACACTATAAACATTCAATGGCCTGTCATTACTACCTAAATTGTCTTTCCTCTGCTGACAAATGACGTAAAACATGTCCCCTTCATGTGATTATTCATATTTGTGTGTTTTCTTTGTGAGTTTTCCGCTCAGTTATGGCTAGTTTACAGCTGGGTTTTTGGTCTAAGATTTTTTTTTTTTAGGGTTTTTAAACTTCAAATTTTATTCCTGTTTTGAAAAATTATTTACCTATTTTGAAACATGTTTCTCAGAGATGTGCATGTCTTTAAATGCTATAGACACTATCTTGTGAGCAGGAGGCAACTGTAATGAGATTTGCCTCATTGTACTTTTTGGCATTATCTGTTAAAATTCATATTCAGATCCAACTGTCCATATCTTTACTCTAGGGCATTTTTGTTTTAGCTTCATAGTTTTGTGTGGTGTTGCATGATCTGTTTTGAGTTGGAAGGGTTAAGGCTCGCAGTAGGTTTTTATCCTTTGGCTTATGAACAAATGCAGATGTTCCCTGATGTTTCATGGCTGATGTTTCATGGCTGCTCAGCCTTGCTCAGCTAAGCCTTGGGACGCCTGCCCCATTCACCGTACTGTAATGGTGTGGCTCCATTTCTGGGACGCCTGCCCCATTCACCATACTGTAACGGTGTGGCTCCATTTCTGGGACGCCTGCCCCATTCACCGTACTGTAATGGTGTAGCTCCATTTCTGGGCCCCCTTCCTACCTGTTGGCCTTTTCACCAACACCTCACTGCTTGGCTACTGTGGCATCGTGGTATCCGGAAACTGGGTGACTTGTCTTTCACCTGGCCTTCTTCATCACCATCTTTGTTATTTTGTACCCTCTGACTACCAGTTTGCTGATGTCTGCAAAAGGGCTTACTGGGTTTTCCACGTGGCCTTCAAGGACTCTAATTCCATTTGGGAAAGACTGACACCATTGACTCTTCCAACCCCCAAGCACCCGATGATTTCTATTTAGGTCTCCAACATCTCTCAATAGTGTCATTTAATTTTTTGTATGCTTATCATGTGCATATTGTAAAAGGTCTTACTAAAAGAAAACCCAGAGCCAGATATTGGGGTGAAAGCTGAAAGATCAGAGAAATTGAACAAGCCCACCATGTTCTTACCTCTAGGAAGGCCTCAGCCTCAAGAGCAAAAGTTCCTGTTTCCTCACACCCTATATACCTTTCTGTCATGCCATATTACTTCCTGGGATTAAAGGTTTTGTGTGTGTGTGTGTGTGTGTGTGTGTGTGTGTGTGTGTGTGCGCGCTTCCCAAGCAAAGACATGAGATCTCAAGTGCTGGGATTAAAGGTGGGTGCCACCACTGCTTGGCTCTGTTCCCAATGTGGCCTTGAACTCACAGAGATCTGGAAGATCCCTGCCTTCTGAGTGATAGGATTAAGGGTATGTGCCACCACTGCCTGACCTCTATGTTTAATTTAGTGGCTGGCTCTGTCCTCTGATCCCCAGATAAGTTTGTTAGGATACACAATATATCACTACAATGTATTATTTTTGGGTTTGTGCCCAAATATTTTACATCAAAATGTTACACTTTAATGGATACTTCAAATCAAAATGTTCATTTCTGTAATAGAGTATGAAAGTTGGCTCTTGCATGTTAGCAAACACATCTAAGCAACATCTTTTTCCTGGTCCCCAAGCTACACCACCTTCTTTGTCAAGATGATGCTCATGCAGGGTGTCTGTGGATGGTTTTAGTTCAATTCCACTGAATTCTTAATTTGCTGAGGATTTTAAACATACATTTGTGTTGGGTTTGTCAATGAAATGATTGTGGGCCTTTGTTTCTGCAGCCTGTGGATTGAGGTGAATTATATTGACTGATTTTTTTTTTCTTTTAACATTGAGGCAGGCTTTCAAACCAGATGTAAATCTCTCTTGATCGTGGCATAGTATAATTATTTCACAGATTATTGGATTTAATTTGACAATATTCTGATGAGTTTTGCATCAATATGCACAAATGGTTCTTCAATTGTCTTTTAAAAATGCCTGTCTTCAGTATTGATATTAATGTAATGCTGGCCTCACAAAATGAGTAAGGGTCTGTTTCTTACGATAGTTACTGGAAGATCAGAGTATTGACTAATGGTTAATTACATTTTTCCTGATATTAGAGAAGATTACAGCAAACCAGTGGTGTCAAGTCCACAGTGAGTCACTCTGGGAGGCCAGAGCACCAGCTGCCTCAGACAGGAAACCTGAAACCCTAGGCCGGATTCAGGCGATGAATGTATTTTAAAAATGGCCTCTCAAGGGGTTTAGTAGGAAGACAGTCTCAGATATCCTGTTTTCAGTGTTGACTTATCATTATTTATACCTTACCCTTCCTGTCGTTTGAACAATTCCCCTTGAGGGAGGGGCTGACGGGAGACAGGGAGGCTCAGTGATATTCTGCCTATCCAAGAGACCACTACTGTCATATTCTTTCAGTTCTGTTATCTCAAACTTGTTTGTATGCTTTAGGCAAGTTTTGTCACATGCTGGGCTAAGAGAGGAACTTCTTAAGTTGATAGTTTATGTGCCTCAGTCCCAGAAAGAGTGGGGAGGATGAAGAAGAATGATGGAAATAAAATGCTGTTTTTGTAGACCAGGCCTCAGTGCATCCCTGAAGCAGGGCTCCTATCTGGGTTATGGAGAAAGACAGCCCTGCTGTGACCTGAGAAAATCATGCCTGGAGAGTTGCTGGAATTTAGTCATCTCTGGTTGAGAAACTCAGCCCTCTATTTGTTCTATCTCCTCACACTTCTTAGACAAACTCTCTGTGGAATGGCAGGTGTTCTGGAGGCCAGACACAAGGCTCTGGGAAGAGCCTTTTCCTGCCTTCTGGTTGCTCATCCAGCAGAACATGCTAGACAGATGACTGAGCAAATGCTCTCTTTGCAGTGACTGACTTTAAATTGTGTTCAGAAAAATTAATTGTAGGACAAAGCATTTTTATTATAACAACCCTTTGAGAATTTTATTCAATAAATTCTGATCATTTGAGGGACAAACGATTTAAAAAGATAATTGTATTTTATTTATATTTTCTAATAATTATTATTTCATTGTAGCTCCAGTCTTGTCAGTATAATAAACTCAAAGCTTTGCATGTGTAGAAAGACACGTAAGGATCTTTTTCTAATGTGTGTATTCTATCAAGGAGAAGCTGCAGCTTTGTATTTGGAATAATTAGAGCTACATAGTAATGCAGACATTCCTGACAACCATCAACCTAGGAGGATTTTATGGGCAGAGAAGTACCTTCATGCCACATCTGTGTCATAATAACTGTGCTGATCATCCATTGCCTTGGGATGGAATACTGAGATGTGGGAGCTTTTAATAAATTAAACAATAAAGATAATTATCTTCTTCAAATACCCCATTTTATTCACTTTCCTCCTCTGTTTTCTACAACTCCTTCCACTTCCACATTTTTCTGATTACTTTACTCAAATTGGCCACAGATCACTGGTGCTTAATACTGAGGGCATTAAGTCAATGTCAACACAGAATATGCCTCAGAATAAGTTCAGAAAAGGGGCGTGAGTCATATCCTGCTTCTTTAAGTGGAAAAATTTATTTGCTTCCAAAGATCCAAAATATAATTTTTATGTGTATGAATGAGAGGAATGTATATAGCCTGTGTAAATGCCATGGACAAGTTGATCATGAGAGAGTGCATGATGTAATTGCATTCAAAAGAATGTTCTATGTGCTCCTAAAGAAAGCACAGGGAGCCAGATGCTTATGTAGGCACCACTGGTGTCCACCAAGGAAGCATGCACTGCCAGTTCAGTGAGCTGGTACCATGGACACCAGAAGAGCTAAAATTTAAAAAGTTAATCAGTATCTTAGAGTTACTGTTGCTGTGATGAGCACCATGATCAAAAGAAACGTGGGGAGGGAAGGGTTTATTTGCATACAGTTCCACATCATAGTCCATTGTGGAAGGAAGCCAGGTTAAGAACTCAAGCAGGGCAGGAACCAGGAAGCAGGAGCTGATGCAACAGCCATGGAGGGGTGCTGCTTACTAGTCTGCTTCTCATGGCTTGCTCAGCATGCATTCTTATAGAACTCAGGACCACTAGCCCAAGGATGGCACCACCCACCATGGGCTGGGCCCTTTCACATCCGTCACTAATTTACAAAAATGCTCTATAGACTTGCCTATAGCCCCGTCTTATGTAGGCATTTTCTCAACCAAGCTTCCCTCCTCTCCGATGACTCTAGTTTGTTTCAAGTTGACATAAAATTTAGCCAACACAATCAGCACCAGCAAGTGGCCACTTAATAATGCTTCGGGTAGAGTGCTGCTAAACCCTTGGGTAAGGTACAGTCTGGACAAGCACTTGGAGAAAATGTCTTGCCCATTCCTAGAAAATGCATATGCTACAGCAATTTCACAACAGGAGATTTCTCAAGAGAAGTGAAAGATGATGCAGGATGAGTTCTCCATGAGTGTTTAGAGACACTTACTACCACAGTCTGTGGCCTGGGAGTATATAGGCCTGGGAGTGTGCACAAGTGCTGAGCAACAGAGGGATGAGAAAAACAGCACAGTATGTTCTTAAGTGAGTACTGCCCAGAGACACAAGGGATACAAGACTGGTGCATAAGACGAATCCTACTCAGAGATGAAGTGCATGAAGACTGGTGACCCAAACAAACATGGCACATACCAAAGTCCACACTGTCACACCTTCTTCTGTAGTTCTGCAGAGATGAGGAAAACAACTCTCATGTGTGGACACTTGGGCTGCAATAGTGCTCCATACCTTGAGGGTTGAGCTCTTTGCATGTTTGTTAACACTTCCTGAAGGCATCCATAAACTTTTGTTCACCCCACAGACATTTTACCTAAAATTATTAAGCATACTGTCTAATTGTAGTTAACACAACCCTTCTAGAACAGTCAGAAGTAACTTGTACAGATATGCACAACGTGATTGTAAATGTATTCAAAGATGAATTGGTAGAATTTTAGGCCATGAATTCATGAGTGAAACGACATACACAGCTGTGTCATGTTAGGTCTCTAAATTTTGTATGAAATGGGTGGGGACTTCATAATAAACCCTTAGAATTGATGTGCTCATAAACTCTTCTAAGCCTCACAGCAGGTAGAAATAATCAGGACAATCCATTTTGGCCAAACACATGGAGTAGTCGACTCAGGGGAGGTTACAAGATGACACTGAGGAGGACCTTCGCAGAGGATCTGTTTCTTGAGTTCACTTTCCCCCTTCCTATTCCTTTCTTAGACATCTCACCTTCTAGTTTTTCATACTGTACTAGGGGATACTGAGGAACTTGGCACCCACTTGGAAGAAAGTCAGGCTGGAGGCCTGGCAGGAAGGCTACAGAACCTGGTCTCAGGATGTCTGTAGAGACCCTTTCCTGAGCCCAGGCTGCCCATCTCCAGTTTTCTTATGTCAACACAGGATCTTACTGTTTTAAATTTAGTGTACAACAGGGAGTGGATAATTAGCTAATTTAAAGGGTGTTTATTTGTGTGTGTATGTGTGTATACACACATGCCATGGCATGTGGGTGGAGGTCACAGAACAAGTTGTGGGAGAGAGTTCTGTCCTTCCAGCCTGTGGTACTGGGGTTGAGCATGGCTTGCTAGGATCGGTGGTAAATGCTGTCACCCAATGAGCCCTGTTGGCCAGCGTTTTGCAGTAGCAGAAGGGAGAAGACTGGCAGTGAACATGCTGCTGTTGCTGCCCGGAAATCAGGCTATTTTTTTTTTTTTTTTTTTTTTGTTAATGTATGCTAGGCATCTGAGGTCTGTTGTACTTTTGGCATCTGCAACTACTTGCCCTGGAAATTTAATCGAGCATGGGTAGAAGGTGCAATCCAGAAGGCATGTGGCACATGTGAATGCATGTGGTCTTCAGTGAAGTCCTTCTGGGGTAAATGATTTGGTGCAAAGCTGTCAGTTTTGACTTGGAGACAGGGAAAGGTTCCCAGAGGAGGTAGAAACTACCTGTAGTCTCTAATCTGTGCAGACTGAGATTGATTTCCTGTTTGCTTCTTTGTTTTAATTCAGTAACATATAAGAAGGATTGAGTCAGAAATAGAGGAAATGGGACATAATCCGTAATATATACATATGCATTCTGAGACGGCCATAACCCAATTGTGGAAAAATATACACAGTTTTGCCATGACTTTCCCGTCTCATTCTCAAATACAAAGAGATTTTATTTCCCAAACCTAAGACAGATGCCAAGTCTGCTTAAACTATTATTAAACTAGCATTGGCTGTAAAGTTCAGATTGCATAGGTTTTTTTTTTTTTTTTTAAAGCCTGTTTCTATATCCCCGTATCCCACACTAACACTTGTATAAACTCACTGAAAAACAGGAATTTGAGCAACAGGTAAACTTGCCATCGCAGGCCACTCAGAAAAAGAGGAGACTGCAAAATCAGTGGAATTCAGGATGCTGCTATTTCTCTGGAGTTGACTGTCTTGTCTCATAAAATAATCATTAATTTCAGACAGTGAATAGAGGTACACGATGGAAAATTCCTGAGGAGAAATGCTTGGAATTATGGGAAAGCAGAGCAGTATTTGTTCTATGATGGAAGGGATGGTACAACGACATAGAAACCTCCAAACAGATCATAAGAAGTCTCTCTCTCTCTCTCTCTTTTTTTTTTTTATCTAATGCCACAAATTTGTACCCCAGGAGCATATCACAAATTAGCACATGTTCCAGGCAGAACTTGGAGGAATCTATGTGGATGATCCTCCCAGAGGTCAGAACAAAGAGGATGGCATGAAGAATGATGGGCAGGCAACATGCTAAGGGCGAGATCGTGGGCTGACCCGGCTGCTAGGGTGACCTGTTTCCAGCCTTCCTTCCACGATGGTCCGGACACACGGCATGTCCCTGCTGTCTTTTATTCCTGCTCTGCACAGGTGGATAATTGTGTTTCTTCCTCAGTCTAAGTTGTAACAAAGCCTGTGTGTTCAGTAGGGAGGCTTGCACAGATAGATAAAAGTTTAATATTCCAGCTCACTGTCACACAGCTTGGTCTGGGTTTTCCCAAGGGTATGTGCCAATGAATGACCTGAAAACTGGCTTCAAAGGAGCAGACTCCACTTCCAGCTTCTTCATTCTTCCTGCTACTGTGTGGGTTTGTGGCTTGTGGGTATATGGACCATAGCATCACACTGAGTTAGTAAACCCTGAGCACAGTGTGTGTGTGTGTGTGTGTGTGTGTGTGTGTGTATGTGTGTGTGTGGTGTATGTGAGTGTGTGTGTATGCATATGTTTGTGTGTGCCTGTGAGTGTGTGTGTGTGCATGTGTAGTCTGTGTGCATGCACTTGTACCTCTGATGACCTCCAGAGCTGTGGCTTATAGGTAGAGTTCTTTTAGTAGGCCTTAGCCTCTCCTGTCTCATAAACATGCTCTCTCTCCTCTCTCTCTCTCTCTCTCTCTCTCTCACACACACACACACACACACACACACACACACACATACTCTCACATACACCTACACAAGTGCATGTACAAAACACATACTCACATTTACACATACTTGCGCATGCATACTCACACACATTCACATGCTAACACACATACTCACACATATACTTACATACACTCCCAACACAATTTACACACACACACACACATACATAATCACACACATACATAATTACACACACACATTCACACACACACACAATCACACACACACACACACACACACACACACACACACACACACACACTCGTACATGCCCAAACAAAAGGAAATAAAACAAACAGAGCCCTTGCTTGCTTTTTTCTGGTCATTCAGTCTAATGTAGTTCTAAAATAATAAAATAACAGTAAATAAGCAACTTAAGTTCAATGTTTGTAGTTTGTAATAACAGTTTGGAAACATGACTTTCTTTCTTTCTTTCTTTCTTTCTTTCTTTCTTTCTTTCTTCCTTCCTTCCTTCCTTCCTTCCTTCCTGTCTGTCTTTCTTTCTTTCTTTCTTTCTTTCTTTCTTTCTTTCTTTCTTTCTTTCTTTCTTTCTTTCTTTCTTTCTTTCTTTCTTTCTTCTCGAGACAGGGTTTCTAAACACAGCCCCATCTGTCCTAGAACTCACTGTGTAGACCAGGCTGGTCTTGAGCTCACAGAGACTCACCTGCTTCTGCTTACTGAGGAAAATTAATATTTCTCAATCAATCATTTAAGGCTTAGAAAAACAGCATAAGGTTAGAAGTGAAGTTTCTAAGAGAGGCACTCAGGAAATTGTAGAATTCTGGCAGTAGGAGGAAGCATTTTCAGGGCAGATGGGAGACAGTGAGAACCTTCTCAGGGCACAAGAGAAACCCCCAGCAGAGCCAACAACTAGTTACACCAGCTCAGCATTGTTCTTCCAATAGTTGGTTTCTTTCAAATGTGAATTTCTACTATTCTGTATTCCCATTCATCTGAGACCAATTCTGGGAATCTCAGAGAGCAGCGATAGCAGAGGGAGAGTAGGTCATCACTCTCTACCTTCAAGCATCTTGGAAGGGCTGTATCTTTATTTGTATGCTGTTCAGTACAGATGCATGAGGTAGAGCTGCTCTCCTGGGCCTCAGCCACCGTGCTATGTGCCTGCCCTGTTGCTATGATAATATACCTGACCAAGTGACTTAAGGTAGAAGGGTTTATTCTGGCTTGCAATTTTAGGGAGTCCATCTATCCTGGTGGGAATGGGAAGGCAGTAGGAGCCAGAGCAGGCAGTCACATTGCATGCAACCCAGAAGCAGAGCATGGACAGGAAGCTGGGCCTGCCTCAAAGCTGCACAGCCCATCCCAATAACTCACTTCCTCCACCAAGGAAGGCCCCACCTCTGAATGGTCCCATGACCTTCCCAAATGGTCTACCAGTCCACCAGCTGGAAACCATGTTCAAATGCATGAGCCTATGGGAGACATTTCATGCTCCGACGATAACACCATTCCAGCCAGCAACCCCAATCCTGTTGAGCTCCAGGCTGGAGACACCCCCAAACCTTCCTTTCCTTCCCTCTTGGTGGCTGTTAAGGCAGGAGAGAGAGAGAGAGAGAGAGAGAGAGAGAGAGAGAGAGAGAGAGAGAGAGAGAGAGAGAGAATATCCCTGGGAACTCTTGTCCTGAACTACGAATATTTTATAAAGTAATTATGGGGTTTCCCTAGGATGTGGCCTTACCTATCAGCTTCAGTATCTCCGTCCTGTCCCCAGACCAACTACCACGGAGCCAACAGTCCCATATGTGTGCATGAACCAGGAAAAAATTGCACTATAGTCATGAATCTCTGTATTATTCATCACTGTTAACATTTTTTTTTTCTGATGAGGGATAGGAGCTGCCCTAACCTATGGTTACAAATAATTTTATTTGGAAAACAGTTTAATATTATATTCATGTAGGAAAATAATAGTACTAGGTCAAAGTACAGAGAATAGTGACTGTTCAGGGTTCAGCTTTAAATGGAATGTTTCATTCCAGGCCCCTTAAGGTTCACTGAACTTCACGGAAGAGGTGGTGGGAGATGGTGAGAACAAGAGACTGAGGTTGAGAAGTCCGGCCACAAAATTGTGTCTTCTGAGCACGGCAGGGGCATTTTATCTACAGAATCTCAATAGCTTTAGTTTCCTGCTTAAGACCAATCAGTGAACATCCCAGCATTGAAGGGAGAGGGCATGTGAGGCCCCATCCCTGATAGAGTGGCGGCCACTGGGGATGGATAATTATTCTTTATTGGTAGTGTAGCCACTAGTAGGTGACCTCACATTTGTGCACACAGTGAGAGCATTAACTGGACTTGGTAGGTTATTTTTAACCTACCAAAGGGAATGAAATTAGGAGACATGGGTTGGGGAATACTAGGAGGAGTTGGGAAGTAGAGCGTAGATATTATCAAAATACATTGTATATGTTGATTAAATTCTCCAAGAATAAAATATTAAACATATCAGTTTAGAACCGACACTCCAGTTTCCATCCCAAATAGACACAGACATATGTAACCACAGCATCTCCTGCTGATGGCCATGGCAGAGTGTTGATACGTAAGGCAGCTTAGGTGATGACAACAGACTATTGGCATCATTTGTATCTCAGACAACAATAAGGAATAGGAGTATGGGTTAGAGAACCCTTGTGAGGATGGACCCCTGCAGCAACACACAATTAACATAGGTCATGTCCAGCAGGATTTTCTTGTAGGTATAAACTCATACATCTGTGACTATGTTTAGGGGACAGGTACAATAAGAATACTGTGGCGGATCTTGGGGGTTTGTGCAAATGCTTCTCTGAATTACTGTATGAGAAGTATGTCGTGCCATGCAGGAAGCATGTCTCTCTAAAGGTCAGCTCTTGACTACTGAGGTAGACTGACAGTGTGTGTTAGGAACACAGTTCAGTGGACAGTGGAGAGATGGCATCTACTGATGAGACAGCCTGGAGGAAGATGAAAGAGAGGAAGAAGGACTCCACTGTGACAGTCCTTGGATTTCTTTGTTTCTGCATGGCACTCAGATGTCAACTGCTGTGACAAACATCTGAAGTTCTGAGATATGCAAATGAGCTAAGCTTGTAGATGAGGATAAGTGGGGTGGCTTCACCCTCCCTGTCCCTCTTCCTTCTGCCAACCACAAGGCTGGTGTGATATTGGTGAAATTATTAAGACCACTCCATGTAGTTAAAAGGGAGGTTTATTTTGTGTGGTAACTTACAAGTGAAGGGATAGGTAGGTTGCAGGGTCTGGGAAAGGTGTGGCACAGTCCGGTGGTGTTCTCTGGAGAACTCTGCTTGGTCTACCTCCAGCATCCAGGATCCAGGAACCAAGAGAGCTCCTGCATCCGGAACTTGGGTCTTTAGCATCCTCTCTCAGCCCTGCCTTGTAGGCATGACCATTACCGAAGCCTCAATGGGGATTGGAACTTCCAGGTCAAAGCTGGAATGGCTACCCACTACAGTGTGATTTGGTCAAACTAACTTCAGTAGGACACAGGATGCTTCCTCTTTCCTTTGTGAAGCTTAATCAGCAACTGCATGAATATGTTTCCCTTGAAAGGAGGAGCAAGTGGACAACCCATGGGAGCAAGAGTGGGTCCAGTGAGCTGGGAAGGCCGGAGCATGAGTGCAGCTGCCACGGTTTCTTTCTGACAACCCTACTTCTGTACAAAGGTAGAGTCTTGTGCAAGCGCCTCACATTTCTTATATGGTGCTTCCAACAGCAGTGACCTAGAGGACCGAAGACCTGAGAGGAAATCATCTCAGAATGGGTGTTAAGTCTGCCAGCGGAGCCACTGACCTGAGGCAGAGTCGCCACCCACACTCAGGGATGTTGCCTTTCAGAGACACGGGGGAAGTGCTGTCCCATTTCCTCCAACAGTTTACACCAAGACATTGATTCGATGTGATTTGTGGGACTTCGGGACTGTGAGCATGTGTCTCTCTGCCTATCTTCGTCTGTGCCTGTGTGCTGAGATTGTTTATCACTGTAGAGCTAATGAAGATGAAATAACAGAAGTCAGGAAATCAGGGCAGGAGAGAGAATGAAATGGAAAGTTCAGGCTGTGTTGAGTAATTATCTCTTCTCTATTCGTGTCATTAGCAGAATATAATTAAGAGAGTGCATCTCATAAGGAAGACTCCCGTTCTCTGGCTTGTGCTTCAACTGGTGCCTGGAGGAGTCAGCTTCCATCAGCATCCCCAGGTAGCACCAACCACTGCCAGCAATAGCTGAAATTGACATCAGGCTTAGCACATGTTAAACACCTGCTTTATGTGCCATGTGCCAGGGGTAAATTATTCTGTTTCATCCTTTCCTCAGCTTTAGGAGATAACACTACTGTCCCTGTTTTACAACAAGAAAACTGAGAATATGAATTAACTTCCAGAAAGGAGCCCGCTCCGCAGTTAGTCAGTGGAGGGGTACATGAGACAGCAGGTAGCTGGTCTCTGACACAGGTACCAAGATGTGCTTCCATGTTGACTCAGCAGCTACGGGGGGCACACCGAGAAAGATGCACGTCTCTCCCCTTGCATCAAACACCAGCTTGTTGGAGAAGACCAACTTTCCCTTTGTGTGGGGCTGTATGAAGATAATCCCCAGGAGAAAACCTACAATACCACTTAGAAGTTTTTGTCCACAGAACTCCCATATTTGCCACTCTTGGTGATAAGAGAGGCTCAGTTATAAACTCTGCTTCTACCAAGCATCCCGAGGGCCACATTTCATTCGTGTAACTTCTGATCATCATCCATGTACTTGGTACTTATGGCTTGACAAGGATGTATGCTGACTTGTTAGTGGTAAAGTTGAATACTATGATATTTGATATATCTCCTGTGAGCAGTGCTTTCTCCGGGCCTCGGGATGGTATTTCTCTTTTTTCTCTTTGCTTCACGGTGTAGTATCTCATCCAGTCCTTTGGTTTTAGGCAGCTGCATTAGCCAGTGTTTGTCATTAGAACATAACCAAGAAGTGACTTAAGGAGGATTTACCTTTGCTTATGGTTTCAGAAGTGTCTGTTTCTGGTCATTTGGTTCTGTTGCTTCTTGACTCACACATGCTGAGTCAGGGTGGGGAGCATTTGATAAAGCACCTTGCCTGATGGTAGAGAGGAAGCAGAGGGGGGGGGCAGGGGTTGTCTGGAACAAGATGTGCCCTTCAAAAACCAACTTCCAGCAGGTCCTTTCCCAGTCTGGCTTCTCTACCTATAAGAGCCCATAAGTACATTGATGAAGTTAAACCCCTCATGAACCATTGCATCTCACTGCATCACTAGCTGGAGGCAGCCCACAGCACATGAGCCTTCTGGGGATGCTTCCTATTGAAATCAAAACTACAACAAAAATATTAACCACCCCCAAATGTAAACCAACTATGGGTGAAGGCCTCCCTCTCTAATTCTACATTCCATCATAGCTGCCTGCTCTGTGTCTCTACTTGGTCACTAAGTGCATCTCACCAAGTCCTATGTGAGAATCATCTCCATTTACTTATCCCACTCTAGACTTCCCTGCCTGATCCATGTTGACTCGATCCTTACAGTGGTCCAGGCCATGAATCTCCGCCCGCTGACTCATCTTTCTTTTCCCCTCTCTGCATGTCTGTATTTCTGGATGTCTCAGCACATCCCATTGGAAATATCCTCCTCTTCAACCAAATGTTTGAACATATCTTCTCTTCTCGGCTGAATTGCTCTAACAGTGCATTGTATTGTCAACTAGACTTGCTGTAATTCTCTTTAAATGCCAAGTAAAGTCATGTTGCTCATTTTCTCAAAACAATGTGATGAGTCCCACTTGGATCTGAAAAAAAATCAAAGGCTTGGCAAAATAAAACACACTCTATTGTCTTTCTCACCTCCAGCATACCAACTGCAACCCAACAGAGTCCATTTTACCTTTAAGAGCAGGCAGACGCTCTGTTCCTTATAGGGAGCTTCTCTGAGACGCCAGGTTGTTGGAGCCATTGAGGTTTCCCAGTGGCTGTACCCAGCAGGACTGCATAGGAGGATGATTGGACCATGGGTCTGTGTACCAGGTGTTGGAAGGGTCTACACTTGCCTGTATCTGGCAAAGGGGAGGTCTTTTGCTGCTCCCCTTGGCATTGTTATAAAAAGCCTTTTGAATAAAGCTCTGGGCTGGTGGATAAGGATCCAGGCCCACTCGAGTCTATCCTGTGTTTTCTCTATGTTTCTCTCTCCTCTTTATTTCTAACTAAGTCTTTTACCCCTCACTCCTCCAGAGTCCCTGGTGTCTCCCACACCAGGCTGAGATAGTTCTTTCTTCTTGCAGGCGTCACGTGTACCTCATCCTCTTCATGTGCTTCCTCTCAACTCAACCTTCCTCAACCTGAGCCCTTACCTGCAGCATTGGTTCTTTATCTGACTGGAGAAGAAACTGAGGCAAGAGAGAGACAGGGCAAATACTTACTAATGTCTCAGGGTGAAGAAAAGACACAGGACCCAGGTTGTGCTTTGGCTCGCTCTTTGCCACTCATATTCTACTAGTTCTTTGAGAACGGAGTATTTTGATCATATTTACATCCTTCCCCAACTCCTCCTGGATCCATCTTCCCTCCCCAGTCCACTCTACTTCTCTTCGTTTTTGTTTTCCAAATCCATCAGGTCCAGTTTGTACTGCCTATACATTTTTTGATGTGTGATCGTCACTGGAGACTGGCTAAGCTACCAGGGGCTTCAACCTTAAAGAGAACTGATTCCACTGCTCCCCAAATCTACCAGTTGTCAATGACTCCTTAGTTAGAGGTGGGGCTTCACATGGTTCTGAAGCAGCCTTCAGAGCTCATGTGTCAAAGGCTTGGTTATAAACATATTGATAGAAGAGGGTGTTGGGAAATTAATAGGGTGGATTCTATGTGGAGGAAGTAGGTCATTGGCAGCAAGCCTTTGAAGGAGACATTGGGCACCCACCTCTTTCTTTTCCAGGCATATTTGTCTCCTAGTTGTGGAGAAGTGGGCTTATTTTTTCTACTGCATGCTTTTGCCATTGTGTTCTGTCTCACCAAAAGCCAGAACACTGGAAACAAGTTGCTGATGTCCTTAAGCCCACAAGAATCTTTCCTCTGTTTAAATTGTCTTATAAATGGGGTGGGAGAGGGGACTGACACCACAGTCCATACTCTCCCTTCCTAGTTGAGCTCTATAGTTCCCTGAGCTCATCCTGGGCTGTTCTGTGAAGAACATCACATGGAAAATTATCTTCCATGTGTCATTTCAATAACTCTGTGAGAGAAACATAAACAGTTCTCCCACTTTAGGGAGGATAATTTGAAATAAAAGTTGTCTAAGTGTCCAAGGTAAGGCCACAGCATTATTAACAGCAGATCTGAAATTGCAAACTGGCTTCTTGACTTTCACACTCAACAGTGTCTCCTCATCATGAACTCATCCCCTTGATCTTATTCACAAAACCCCAAAGTCCTGAGGGGGCAGCATTGGTCCCATGGTACACACTGGATAATACAATGCCCCTCACTAAAGACTAAAGGCAGAACATCCTTACAGAAAGTTAACTGTCAAGCTACACAAGCAACCAGAGACCCTGCCCAAGGTCCATAAAGGTGTGACTTTGTTATACATGGAATTGGCAGCAGCAGCTCAGAAACTACTACACTCTACTAGTAATCTGTATGTTGTCAGAGGCTGGACTTCCAAGCACTTTGAGTGAGAAGCCAGAGGGCCCATCCCCAACCTATGCAGCCTAATACTCCTTCATGTCAAGCTATCATTATTTAGTTATCTATCATCATCATCTATGCGTGTGTGTGTGTGTGTGTGTGTGTGTGTGTGTGTGTGTGTACCTAAATACATATGTGCACACCATGTATGCCTGAAGAAGTCAAAAGAAAGTATTGAATCCCCTGGAACTAGGGTTACAGGCAGTTGCGAGCCACGTGATGTGGGTGCTGGGAACTGAATCTGGGTCCATCTCCCCAGTACCAGCCCCATCAATTGCTATTTTGATCATGCTCATTCCTGTGCCCCCTGGGGGTGCTCCTTGTATAATGTCCAGCTAATAAGACTGAGGCTTTACCTTCTAAGGCTGAGACTTCTGTTCTTCCTCAGGCTCTAGTGGAGGATGGAACCTTTAGGTCAAGGCCCAGTGTTCACAGTCCTCCATCATGAAGACATTGGTTAAACCAGCAGAGGAGGGAACTGTTGTGTTATTTCTCTGTTGTGCTGGAAATCAAGAATAGAAATCTCATAACATGGAACTTCTCAGTTTCTGGATATTTGCATACTGAATATATTTGTGTAATGCTGAATTTCCATGCTTACAAATGTCATTAAGAACTTACAGTCTCTCAGTAAGGAAAGCTCTGGGAGATGCTCTCAGTGAGGAGCAATTAGGTACATGGTCAAGTCATCTTTAATGAAGGAGGAGGTAGGATATTAGCTGAACACACAAATGCACACACACAGGGCACACAAACACATACACATAGACATGGACACACATACCACCAGAGACAAATATCCCTAAACACACATGAGCATAAACACACACACATACTTCAGAGCATGCACACACACACACACACACACACACACACACTACATACTAACACACATAAATACACATGAACATAAAAGCAAACGCACACATACACAGACATGTACACATGCACAGACATTAACACCAACACTTACAAATAAAACCTTAAAATGTGTAAACACAAAGACACAAGCACACATATACACTCATCCACACACCACCACCTTCGACATTTATGCTCACCAACTCTCAGTGGTTCCTGCCCCTTGGTTCTTGTGTGTCTGTTCCGATGCCTCTGTGCATCACTCCATGTGTGTCTCTTTAGTTTCACAATGGCAGGTGAATCGATCAGGCAGGTTTGATTAATTATGACTTAAGTTTCAAGTCTCTAATTTCTTGCTCCACACAAGGAAATCACAGCTTTCAAGTACAATACTTCTAACAATATAACTGATTTTTCTTAGGGGGAAAAACAACCTGTCAAAACATGACATGTCAGTTCCACTTCCTTCCACCAACATAGCGCAATCTGTTTTGATGGAAAAGGCATATATTTTAATTATTTGTTTTTAATCTGGCTCCAGATTTGACATATGGCGCCTCGTTAAGTTCTCTCTACATGTTCTGGTAAAAACAAAAACAAGCCATAGAAGTTACTCAACTTCTGGCATAAAAGTTATTTTTAAGAACTCCTATTGCTTCTGAAGAGGTTAAATGGCTCCCCAAAAATACCCTTCTAAGGAGTGGTGACATCAGTTCTGAGACACTTAGGGAATTGATCACAACCACATTAGCCACTGGCAAAACATGTTTCTTGGCTGAGGACTGGTGTGTAAGAAGATAAACATAACTGGTCTTCCCAGGAGTGTGTATCCTGGAACTCACACAGATTGGGTAACAAGAGAAAATGGGTGCTATCCAGGGTTTTTGAAACCTTCGAAGATTTAGGGTTTTCTTCTAGAAGAGGAAGGGAATGGAATACTTTTCTGTTGGCTTTAAGTAGGGTTTCTTGTTATTTATTTTTTAAATTGTGATCTTTGATAAAGATGAAGAAATGACTTTGATAAATTTACTATTTTTTTGGTATACAGTGGACAATCAGATAAACAGAGCTGTCAATGAGAAATTATCCTGTTTCCTAGCATCTTACATCAAAAAAATAATAAAATGGCTATCTATTGGATATTGTTTAAAATGTTCAAACATGCCCTTGTGTAATAGTGATAATGCTCAGAGAGTATACTGGTGTCAACAGTTTTGATCTAGCAGTTTGAATGATAATTACCTATATTCTTAGAAATGTTCACTGAAGATTTCTTCATTGATTTACCATTTGTGCAATGAATATGGACTTCAGGTCTGAGCTAGAGGATGGTAAAAGTTAGGAAGCTCTGGCCAGTCACAGCTCTGAAGCAGTTCAGAAGAATACATCTATGCCCACAAAGTAAGGGATGCGGCAGAAGAGTGGGGACCCAGAATCCTCTGACACAGAGTCTTGGGACCCAGGCTCTAGCATCTATCCTGAGGCCATGGGGCTCACTGAATTTTTACACCAAACATGTATAACACCCCACAAAATTCTTGCTAAGCAGACACCTGAACTATTTAGCCATTAGAGTTAATTCCTAACATCCTTTTCCACCATAAAATAAAATGTATCCTGTCTCTTACATTTGACTTGAGGTCCTGCATGAGCACAAACCGCTCCTCCCTCTGGGCAGTGTGGATTCTGTCCTTCTTTTGCTTTTCTCTGATCTTTTCCCTCTACCCTTCAGATTTCACCTATATAAGAAATATGAGGATATAAAGTGAAGTACTGTGCTGGCTAGTTTTATGTCAGCTTCACACAAGCCAGAGACATTTGGGAAGAGGGAAGTTCAATTGAGAAAATGCCCCATCAAATTGGCCTGTGGGCAAGCCTTTGGTACGTTTTCTTGATAGATGATTGACTGATGTCGGAGGTCTCAGCTCAGGCCTGTTTCTGTAGACATACTCCTGAATGTATATATGGTCAGATTGAGCTATGTGTCATGAATCACAAGGGGGTTGGATTTGGACATTTTGGGATGGCAAAAACCAAAACAAAACAAAAAAACAAGCTGTTCAGAATGATTGACCCATCAGAATGAGAATTCAAATGCTGAGTTCTTCACAAAAGTAATTGAGGGGTGACAATGTCTCAACTATCCCTAGCTCATCTTAATGAGTGGCCAGAGGGAGTGGGGAGTGTTGATAAAGCATCACATGGGTGGACACCTGTGACTTTCATGTTCCTGTAGTCCCTGTTTGGAAGCAGTGCATCATAGGCTGCCCCAGGGGTCTCTGCCATTAGGTTACAGCTCATCATATCCTCAGTAACCTGGTATGTCTTTCTTGTATTGGTGACGGTGTCCAGGGACCTCCTGGGGCTGTAGGGAGCAAAGATGCTAATGGAGAGATAAGTCCTCACCATCCTGATATGCACACTTTAGAGGGAAGTGCAAGGTCAGTGTTTATGAGTGTACAGTAACACTGAGCCAGCTGGCTCTATCTCATACTCATCCACAGCTCAGACAAGGTATGACAAGGTATGGATCAGCTCTACCTATCTCATCACAACCAAGGCCTTCCTAGTCAGCGTGAAGTTCCCATCAGAAAGTGGGCCAATAGTTAAGGTAGAAATGAACTCTAATGGCTGAATAGTTCAATTTGGTCATTAGCAAAAAGAGCTTCATAGCTTTGTAATTCAGTCCTGGAGGCTGTGACCCAGCAGAGCCTGGGGAGATGCCCCATGTGCCACACAGAGATTCCAGATTCCACCATGGAATGAAAGCAGTTCCCTTAGAAACATTCTCTATTAGAATTCTCTGCTTACCCTCCCAGAAGGGCAAACCTCAACTCTTTCCTTGAATATGGCATTTCTTTCCCTAAAGGGAAATAATAACACAGAAAAAAACAGCAACCAAAACCAAAACAACAACAACAACAACAACAACAACAACAACAACAACAACAAAACCTCTACTCAACCATGAGACTGTCACAGGAGAGTGACAGTCTGAAACCACCAATGGAGGGTCCATCTAAGAAACTTTTCTCTGAAGAAGATCTTAGTTTCTGTACTACAGCACAAGCAACAGAGAACAGTGTGCAGCTTTCTGCACCTGCATTTGGAAAGAGGCAGTGCTTGGCTTGTGGAATAAAATTGTACTTGGCTGTTGAACAAGACATGTGAAATGCTCTTCATCAAGATTCTCAAAGTAAAAAAATTCATGAGAGGTGATTTGAAGTAAAGTAGCATCAACTTTGTTCCACACTTGGCAAAAACATTGTTCTGGAAATTTAAAACAAGAATATAGACAATGTCCCTAATTATCAGATGCTGGAATGAGGAACTGTGAGTGCCTTAGGCAGTAGCTTATGATATTGACAGAAATGGGTAGGCCCCCACTATACCTTGTATTTAAAGTTATATTTGTATTCTACATTGTAGAAAGGAATTACTATTTTAGAACACATGTATTGTTAATAGCTTGTTTGTTCTGAGTTAAACCTTTCCCAGTCCAGATACCCATGGAGGAGCACAGGGCTGCCACCAGCAGACACTATTGATTGACTTAGTGTTTTAAGAAGTGCCTATGCCCAGATACCCACAGAATGAGGGCAGAGTGCAAGGGACAAGAAATGCACACACATCTTAAGTCTTAAAACCAAGGTAACCACGTGACCAGAAGGACACACCCAAGCTGTCAGATGATTGATAGCCTTCGTTCCCATTGTTCTTCTATATGAGCTGCTCATGGGGAAGAAGATGGAAGACTGGCTTTTAAGATGTTAATTCGCCATCTTCTCTGTCTTCAACTGTCTAGCTGAACAAATCAAATCACAGGGTGGTTTTTTTTTTTTTTTTTTTTTTTTGTGTGTGTGTGTGTGTGTGTGTGTGTGTTTGCATGTGTGTGCATGAGTGTGGAGGCCAGAAGTTGATGTTGGCAATCTTTCTTGATCACATCTCTTTTTGTTTACTGAAGCAGAATCTCTCACTAAAACTAGAACTCCATGATTTCAATTACCTGGCTAGTCAGCGTGTCCAGACGTCCTTTGTCTCTGCCTCCCAAGTGCTAGGACGATAGGAGAGGTGCTATGCCCACTCAGCTTTTGTGTGGATTCTGGGGTCTGAACTTTGGTCATCACACTTCCACAATGAGTGTTTCATCCTTAATCATCATCTAGCCCTGGTGGAAAGCAACTTTAGAGAGTCTGTTTCTCTCTCTGTCTTTGACATCTATAAGGGACAGGCAGGAGTGAGTCCTTCTATTCCAGTTATGGACTCAGAGCATTAAATCTTAGAATTTTCCCCACACAAGAGTAAACTTTGAGCAGTTATGATTCGAAGTGTGACTTCATTCATGGCGTTGTCTTGTATCAGTGACATGGTAGACAGAAGGTTCTAACTAAGTTTTCTTACCTTTCCCTCCAATGAAAGATCTTACTTTTTTTTTTTTCTATGCCTGTCCTGCTACATTTCTCCATTCTACCCATGATGTTTAGTGTATGGTGCTGATGGACTGAAGCCTGGCAGATGTGAGGAAACTCTATATGATGCCTGTTTAGGAATAGATTTTATTGTTCCAAGTTAAAGCTAACAGTTTTTGGAATCAATAAATAATGTAAACAGTAACTGAAGTGCAGTGGCAAATGGAGCTGAGGGTAGAGGGTTCCCTGCAGAGGAGGTGAGAGGTCCATGTTTTCCAGTCATCAAACATGTAAGTAGAGGTGCAAGAAAGGCTGTTCACAAACCAGCTACATCTGCCTCATTGTCCATTCATGGAACTAGGAAGAACACACTCTCTCTGAAAGAGCAGGGTATAGGTGGACATTTGAACAATACTGGGTTTTGCTTTATTAATTTTCTTTTCTCAAATTTTTAAAGATTTCTTTGTTTGCATATATTTATTTTTAAATTTGTTTTTGAGAATTGTATTCGTGAGTACTATATCATTCCTAACCCTTCCACTTGCCTTCCAACTCCTCCTGTAATGTTCCCAAATCCCCCAAAGTCATTTTCTTTAATTAATATTGTACACACACACACACACACACACACACACACACACACACACACACACAAATACAACTTGCTGAGCCAATTAAGTGTTGATCATATGTATATGTGTTTAGGGCTCACCACTTGGGATTGATTGGATGACTGATTCTCCCTTTCTCTGTAGCCATTGATTGCCTATACCTCTTCATCTAGAGGAGGGGCATTGTGACATTTTTCCAATCCATGTTGGCATGTCAACTGGTACATTATACAGGTCTTCTTTCATATTGTTGAGATTTCAAGGGGGGAACTTCTCTGTCCTATATAGAAAACAGCATCTCTCAGTGACCATCCTGGTCCTCTGGCTCTTACAGTATTTCGGCCCCCTGTTCTAAGGTTTACTTTCTCTGAGACTTAGGTGTGGATATATTATGTAGGTTTATGAATTTGGATATATGAATTAGAGGTGAGTACCACACAGTCATTTATTCTCTGTATTTTGACAAGTTGTGGATTTCTGTAATGGCCTCCATCTGTTGCAAAAAGATACTTCTTTGATAAAGCATGAGAACTACATTGGTCTATGAGTATTGGTCAAGTATTTAGAGTACAGTTAGAAATTATTCTTGCTTAGGAAAATGGCAAAATAGGTATCTAAGGTCTTGGATGTTACTAATCATAGATATTTGGCTAGGTTTACAGTACTAGGAATAAATTACTTCTTATTGGATGGGCCTAAGTCTAATTAGAAAGCATGTTGTTTTCATCAAGATAAAAGTGCCACTATTGCATCTCTGGGGACATCTTGTCAGTCTGGTCATCCCTGGGGCTCACAGGCCTTTTAGTTGGGTAGGGATATTGACTGCTTTTTTTTTTTTCTAAGTGATGATGGCACATTCAATCACCAGTGTTGATCAGAAGTTCCTTTAATTATTGGGAAAGCTTAGATTTGAGAGGTTTAGAGTGCTGGTGTACTATAACCATGAGAATGTATAGTAGTGTTTGAGTCTGTGAGAGCCCAGATACAAAGATGGCTCTTGACTGAGTATGTGAGTTGGACCAAGTCACTGAACTCTGGAGAACTAACTAGGAAGAAGCAGTGTTGACTCCATGTGGGTATCAGGATGGTCATATTAATATACAGATATAAAGTCCACATGAAGGGCTGGGGCAGCGTGCAGCTCACACTGCAAAAGAAAACATGGAGTTGTCTATGAGCAAAATGGTAAAGGGGAACGTCAAAGGGAGGATGTGGACAGGGGATTCAGGCATCAGGACATTAAAAGAATCTATTAAAGGCTGTGATAAGAACCAATGAATGCAAATCACTGTTTTACACACACACACACACACACACACACACACACACACACACACACACATGCAGGAGATGAGTTTACATCTTACTGTAGATACAGTAGGTAGCTTGAAGGAAGTCACCCAGTATATAAAGTGTGGAGACCCTTCTGCTAGGTAAGAGATCAGGCTGCAGGTGTTAGCTAACAGCAGGACCAAAGCTCAGTTGAGAAGGAGGCTTCTCAGTACCAGTGAGGGCCGGACCTCCTACCCACCCTGGGGAATGTTTTCATATCATGGTATTTAATATTTTCCTTAAAAAGTAAATTTGTGGGGGTTGGAGAAATGGCTCAGTGGTGAAGAGCAATGGCTCCTCTTGCAGAGGAACTAGATTCAGTTCCCAGTAGCCATATGCTGGCTCACAGCCATTCCAATTTCTGCAATTCCAATTTCAAGGGATCTGAACCTTCTTCTGGTCTCTGCAGGCACCAGGCACACATGTGGTACACATACATACATGGAGGCAAAACATACATAAAATGATATAATTTAAAAAACTCTCCAAAATTGAAAAGGAATGTCATATTTTTGTTGTACCTAAATATACTAGAGAAACATTCATAATTATTATTTATTTTTTAGGTTGTTGCTTGGCAGATTTTTTTCAAACATTGTCATGCAAGAAAGTGTTTACTCTGCCTTGGGTGGCTGAAACTGCAGACATATATGACTCCATTTCTTCTCACTCCCTACTTCCTAAAAGCAGACATTTATATGAAAGCTGTGGAAATCTTTGACCATCTAGACAGTCTTGTGTGTTCTTTGAATATTGAAGTGGTAATATAAATCCTACCTCTCCAGCCGCCATAAATATTAAGGTCAAGCTGAGGGAGCTGACTCATGGGACATCTTTCAAATCTATGATTTATCAGAAGGTACAGTAGAGATTCCAAAGATGACAGAAAACAGTAATCATTTTCTGAGACGCTAATATAATTTTCCACTGGACTTCGGCCTTCCTCTGACAACTTAATGCTCACTCTCATTTGGGTGAAATCAAGCAGACAATATGTTGATAGAATATCGACACCAGCACATTGGTGTTAATGACAAAATGCCTCTGAACTGGGATCAGTCTAGAATGCAGTGTGAAGCAAATTCTCACTGTTCAAAATAAAGGGCACAGAAGAAAATGAAGTCTTCTAAAAGGTCACAATATGTGCTGTGTGAAAACTCAACACTTGGTTCGCATACAAATAAAATGTTATTTAAAAAAATGATCTCAGCCCACTCTAAGTTGTAGATACCCTAGCAAAATTAAAAGTACTAGTTGCTTATTGTAAATCAAGGAAGCCAGGACTAACGTTTCTTTCAGAGTTAAAGTTTTCTCACTGAATGATCTCATAATAGTATTTTCACATTGTTATAAATAGTATTAAGACATCATGACAAAGAAAGATTAAAAGAGAAGAAATTACAGTAGAAGCATCACCCACCCACCCACCTTGCCCAAGCCATGTGGGGAGTCCTGGTACTGTAGCTGGACTACTTCTCAATTTCCCTGTAAAGTTTAACATTTTACAGGAGCTGATGCAGAGGTTGCCATCCTTGGATAGGGTAGGGATGCTGAAGGCCCTCCTATAGTATATGCCATTCCAACTCCATGCTCTGGGTGGGTAATGCTCAGTGCTGGGCTACAGGAGACATGGAGTGCACCTGTGGTAGTTTAAATGAAGGTGTCCTTTATAGGTGCCAATCTCTGAATGCTCAGTCCCCAGTTGGTGTCACTGTTCAAGGAGGTGTAGAAGGTACATCATTGCTGGAGGAATATGTCACTGCAGGTGGACCTTAAGGGTTTTAATCTTCCCACTACTTCCAGTCCACCCTCTTTGCTTCCTGCCTGTATTTGAAGAAGTGAGCTTAGCTACCTGCTCCTACCATCACCCATGCCTTCCCACCACCATGATGAAGTCTTGTCCCTTTGGAACTGTAAGCTAGAATAAACTTTCTTCTATAAGTGTCTTTATATTGTTATGTTTTATCATAGCACCAGGACCCAGTGTCAGTTCCAGAGCCACAGAATATAGGCAATATATCGACCCAATGCGGCCAGGGCTGTCAGAGCAAGAGACAGGCACAGAAGTAACTTTCCAGTACAAATAAGCATGCTGCTACCCCAAGAACCCACTTATACATCTATTATATGTGTCTTCTGACAGTGAGTGTCAATAAAGCCTTATTCAGACAAACATGCAGAATATACACTGAGGAAGCAAAGTCAGGCACAGGAAATACAACATCAATTTGGTGTCCACTGGGACCTGCTCCCCATGTTATCACTATTCAGGACTTCATGTTTCAAGTGAAATGATAAGATAGGGCTGTGGATTGGATGACATGTGCAAACATTAAACACATAGTAATGGTACAGTGGATAAACCAGCAGGGAGGACTGCACATCACATGTATCAAATGCATTTGTATTATTTATGTTAAGTTGTGATAGCAATTGAAGATAAGTTGTGGTAAGATCAGGGGAAACACCATAAACTCCAGAAACATGAGTGAAGTAAACAATTAAAAATTCAGGCTAATTAGCCCAAAGTAGAGGCTTTAATGAAAAAAAGAGATGTAGCAGGGTCCTGTGCTGTTCCCTTTTGGGGAGGGGGCAAGTAGGCACAGAGTCAATGACTCAGACTCTGGGAGGATATTGAAACAACAAGCTCAGTTTATTCAGGAAGAGGCAAGTCTTATATACCATCTGCCCCACCCTGGGGGAAGGTCTGATGAATATGTATTTGGTGGTGTGACATGGCTGCCTCTCATTGGTCTAGGTCATCTTCAGATCATGTCTCAGTTGCTGTTGCTAAGGCCCTTAGGCAGACCCATGTTTGCTCTCAGAAAGTATCTTATTACTGATTTGGACTGGCAGGCCTTCAGGCCTGTTAGGGATGAGTCATCCCACAGATATACTTTAAATTAAGGAAATAGAGAAAACACAAAGGAATAGACAGGAAGAGAAGATTCTACCTGGATTTAAGGTTCAAATTAAACTATGTTAGTAATTACATAAAATATTAATATCTGCACTGATGAAATTAAAAGATGAGTTATCAAATTGCATTAAAAAGTGAAGAGAAATAAGTGTTTCTTCCATGTTAAGGATAATGACACACACACACAAGCTATCTAGAGTAAACGGTGTCATAAAAAGAAGGGACGGTGGAGGTGAAAGCAGAAATGATTGTGAAGGAAAACTTAAGATTATATAGAAAACTAATGAAGGCAGAGGGATACTTGAAAGTGAATTCTAGCCAGCTCCAGCCAAGATTATATGACCTGGGTCAGGTCTGGAGAATGTGTACCAGACGACACACAGGCAGATGTTATTAATGGAGTACACACAAAGCTTTTGAAATAAACATATTAAGTTAGATGCAGTTTTTGTTCTCAGTACCAAGAAAGAAGAAAGCAGAAGAGATGGGGTTTATCTACTGTGTTGACTTCTCTATTGTTCCTCACAATGACACAATTCAGAGATACCTTATAGGAGGGATTTATTTTGTTTACATTTTCAGTGTTTCTGTTCGTCATGGTGGAGAGGGTTAATGGAGCAGAGCATAGATCACTCATGTCCCGGAAGCTGAAAGCTAAGCTCACTGTTTTCTCCTTTCCTTCCCTTATCCCAGCAATGCCACAGCCCATTGAATGGCAGGTGGGGAGGCTTTCCTTACAAGTTAATCCTTTCTGGAAACATCTACAGAGACATACTTAGATGTGGACTTTGCTCATCTCCTAAGTGTTTTAAATCCATGCAAGATGACATAAAAGATCAGTAATCACATTACCCACGCTGCTTTTATATGGTATTGTTAGGAGACCAACAACAAAAGCGTCACCAGACACATGAAGATTATGAAGTACTTCCAAGGAAACTGAACAAGATATATATGATCCATGTGTCCTGAAGACATCAGTATTTATTGAAGTAAATAAAGCAGAAGCCACATACTAGAAGGAAGTACTTGCCAGAGTAAAGTTTTGAATTAGCTATGCTGTGTATTATATACCTTGTGTGTTCATGGTAGCTCATCAAACATTCATAATTGAATACAACAATGTAATTATGGGGCAGGCAAACAGGCAGTTGTCAAAGGTGGAGGAATGGTACAAAAGAGAACAGGTTACAATAGAGTCATCATTGCTAGTGACGAGAGAATTACAATGTGTTAGTACTAGTGACTGTAGAATGACATTGGGTTGGCCATTGCTAATGACTAGAGAGTTACAATGTATTGGCCATTGCTAGTGATTAGAGAGCTACATTGTGTTGGCCATTGTTAGTGGCTATAGAATTACATTGTGTTGGCCATTGCTAGTGATTAGAGAGCTACATTGTGTTGGCCATTGCTAGTGATTAGAGAGCTACATTGTGTTGGCCATTGCTAGTGGCTATAGAATTACATTGTGTTGGCCATTGCTAATGAGTAGAGAAAGGTAAACTTCCAGCATTTTGAAACCTCTGCAAACTGCTGCCTGTTGGACAGGAAGACAGGGGTACTTTGTGAAGATGCTGGATAGTTGGTGCGAATGAAAATTTGTAAAATCCTTTAAGAAGGATATTATGAAGCCAAACCCACTTTTAATTGAATAATACTAGCCTTGAATATTTACCTCTAAAAATGGAAACTATCTGGGGATACAACTAGGCATACCTGACATTTAAAGCTTCATTTATAGAAAGTAAATAATACAATTCAAATGTCCACCATGTGGTAAGTAGAGCAATAAACTGTGGTGTGCCCACACACCTGAACCTTTTGCAAAAAAGGAAGAAAACAACACACAAATGTACAGGTGTACACACATGCATACACCTCTCCATACACTCACTCACTCACTCACTCACTCACTCACTCACATTCATGAAAGAACCTCAAGCACACTAAGCCAAACCAAGCCAGAGACAGTGAAGTCTACACATGACACAGGTTCATAGTGTGACATTCAAGAAAGGGGAAAGACTCCAAGGGTAGTAAGTAGTTCAGTGCTTGCCACTCTCCATTGAGGATGCAGGTCAGACTGAAAAGAAGTGTCTTTGCTGGTGTACAGAGAAGTTTCATATTGTAGTCAAGGTGGTGGCTATCTATGCCTATACATATTTATGTACATGAATTTATGAAGGTGTGTGTGTGTGTGTGTGTGTGTGTGTGTGTGTGTGTGTGTGTTTACGTGCTCACATTCCCATGCTGTGGAAGAGCAATTCTCAACTAGAGATATGTTTTAACACATATACCAGAACATTTGTGAATCATGTTCAGATTTTATGAAAAGTATATGAATGTCCTCTCAGAAATCAAACACATGCTTGCTAAATAGATAGACTTTAAATTGCACTTTACTCTTAAATGGCTTCTGTCCAGTCATTAATTTCTGCTTATTGATGCAAGGAAAGCTAACAATTTTTTCTATGATTTATTCTGACTACTCTTTTTTTAATACATAATAAAGTTACATGTTCTTCTTTTTTAGTTTTTGATGAACATGCATTAATTGTATTTCTCCATGGGGCCTGATGTTTCAACAACTGCATACACACACACCAATTTGTTCTAACATCCCTTCATCCCACCTCCCCATTCCTGTCTCTTCTTACCTCCAGTCATGACCTCTGCCCTCTCAGAGCTTGTTAAATTTTCACACACAGATCAGGATATGTAGTCCTTGTCTTCCTGTGCCTGGCTTATTTCACTTAACCCAATGTCTTCCACTTCTCACTATTTTCTGGTGAGAGGATTTCATTCTTCTTTGTGCTGAATAACATGATAATACATTGGTATATGCATATCAATTGTCTTCCATTAATCTGTCAATGGGCTCCATCAATGTATGCACTTTCCATGTACTGGATGTTGGGAACAGAGCTGCAGTGAACAGATGCATGCAATGGATCACTTTGGGATACAAAATACATGATCATTTAAGCTTATTCTAAGACAGGTTTCCTGTATCTCACATCTATTTCTAAGATGTAACCTTCACAAGCATCTTCTATATCACTTGGATTAGGTGTATGCATCTTAAGTTAATTACGCCCTTGAATGGGCACAGACTTGTATCTGTCATAAGCTGGGTATAAGTGGGATATACTTCATGCCACAGTGCCATCAATTCTGCCATTGATAGTACTGGTAACGCAGAGACAGACAGGCTAGGTACTCAGGATGTCCAAAATACTGAACTCTAAATCATTGTGACCTTTGCATCCATTAGCACACATCAATTGTAGGAGGCCATCCTAACTACTTAGTTCTTAGTGAAGTAACTCTGTTTCTTTGTAGGGATTTTTGATGGACACAAATGGCCCTAGGAAGTATCTTGGAAGACACACTCATAAGCAAGCAGGGGGACTGCTCTACATGAGGGTAATTAGTGTGGATTTTCTCCCCACTGGATGCAAGATGACTTAGTTAAAAAAAAAATAGAAGTCCATTATAGTGAAAAAAAAAATGGTATGTGGTATTAATCCACATTTCTGCCATGAACAAGCTTTGTTTATACGACTGTAATGTGGTCAGCTAGATGGATCTGTCGGTAAAGATGCTTGCCATAGAAGCCTGGTGGTTGAATTTGATCTACAAGAACCTCATAAAGGTAGAATGGTAGAATCAACTCCTACAGGTGTCTTCTGACCTCTACACCAATGCCATGGTCTCTGTGTCCCCTGCCCATCCACACATATTACATGTGCACTCACAATGACACATAAGTGTAGATTCTGAAATTGTAATTATGTGTTTTTGGTTCAGTAACAAACATGATAGGTCATCAATACTAAACTTGACATATGATGATCCGTTTTGTTAAAATATGCTTCATGAAGTGCTTGGGAATTAATGGGCTCTAACCCCTAAAGAAATCTATAGTTATATTCTTTATTTTCATAGGATTTAACATACACAGCTCAAGTGTATGTCTCTTTACCCCTAGAGATGGTTATTTCTGAACACATTTTCTCTTTATATTTGGCTCTTCAGGTTATTTTTATGTAGACATTTTCATGTTTTCTATTAGAACCAGTGTTAGTCACCACAGGACTAAGAATGGGTTTATGCCTGTTCCACTGTTAAATAAATACTATTTTTTTACTGGCTACTATGCCACAAATTAATATTCTGTACATCATTAAAATATCTTGTTTTTTATTCTTTAATTGATATTCTGTGTGAAATTTTACTGCTATTAGGAATGATGGCATGTTGTATGGAGTTGACCTTAAGTCATTAACTGTCTTAGTAAAAATATAACTGCAAATGAAATTTGAGCCAGGTTTCCATTTTATTTCATCTTTCCAATGATAACTGTGCCAATAAAACCTCTAACAGCCACTTGACTGAGTCAATTCAAAGACGCATTTTGATTCCTAGTGCCCGAAGAGGGAGATTAAATTGAGTAGGTGGTGGGAGGCAAGCATGCATACACTCTCATGCTGCCAGCAGCTCAGACCCCATTTTGTGACATCTTCAAGACTATGTAGTCCTTTCCCCTCACATAATTGCTTTGTGTGGACTTTGGTAGTGGTGTGCTTGAATATATCTTGGTTGACTCGATGGCTCCATAAGACTGTGACCCCAATGTCCTTGTGGGGGGAATTCCTGAATACTGTATGGTCAGTTTAGCACTGAAGTTGCAGATGAACCATTGAATAAGGTTCACAGCCCTGATGTTGGTTGCTGAGGCTCTGAGCATTCCCCACTTGCATCAACATTTCTGCTCCTTTCTGTGTACACTTGGTGGCAAGAGGGAGTGGTGCTCTTTACATAGACTCACACACACTGAGCCCTCCTTCCCAGGGAAAGTAGTCAGAACCATCAGTGTGTGTTCATGGAGTTCATCAATGTCCTCATGTTGTTGATGCTCTGGGGGCTTCTGGTAAAAGGGAAGGAGGGATTCTAAACTGCATAAAGTTCCAGTGACTGAAGGTAAATCAAGACATGTACTGAGAACCAGGATGAGGAAGCTGAGGGAAGAGGTTCCCACTGTTGTTACTTTATCCCAGACATGTGGCAGCTAGACATGTGGCAATACTAGAGCATTCAAAGAAGCTAATGGGTATACATGCAGTGTGTGTGTGTGTGTGTGTGTGTGTGTGTGTGTGTGTGTACATATATAGGTATGTATACATGCTTATGTGTGTATATATGTGTGTATGAGTGTGTGCACATCTGTGTGTGTATTCATGTGTCTATGTGTGTGTAGGTGTGCATGTATGTATAATCTATGTATGTACTTGTGTACATGTATGTGTGTGTGCATATGTGTATGTACGTGCATGTACATGTGCACTCTCATTGCTGAAGAGAATGAAAAGTGAGGGACAACTGGAGAAAACATCTCCAGGTACAGATATAGCACTGAGTGTGTCATCTCTAAGCACTAATATTCAAGGCTTTTCTCATCAGAGTATTTCAAAGTGCTACTTGGGAAATGTCAGTGCTGTGCAATTGAGAGTCAGCTTTTGTGGCTCACACCAAAGGCTTCTTCCTTCTAAAGGGATGTTAATGACTTCCTGTCACTGATGAATTAGGGAAATGTAGAGCCTATGACCCTCTGGAGAAAACAGAACAACAGAGGTGGATGTGCCTATGTCCCCATTGACTGTTATTGCAAGTCCAAGGCCCATGTAGGTTTAATCTAAGAAATAATTGCTTGATGGTCCATGATAATACTTTACAGAATGATTCAGATGTTCTGGAGACCCAAGGAGGATTATGATTTCAAGAATATGATCTAGATTAAACAAGCACATTACCAGCTCCTTTAATAGCATTGGTCAAGACCTCCCAACATGCTCCAAAGGGCAGTCAGGAGGTTGGTGTCAGTATTGAGGATCAGGCCATCTATTGCTCACTGGGGTGGGTAAGTGAAAGAAACTCACTCCCTAATCCTTGCTGTCTGGGAAGGAGACTACTCATAGACCCACACGGGAGAACAGCAATTATGAAGTACCTATTGGCAGTTTTCATTTTTGAAGATGGAGAGCTATAGTAGGAATCCACATAATGTTTGAGCCAGTTTGTAGTGGAGATCTGATCTATATGGCAGTGAAGAAGATTTGGGCAGTGGTTCTGGGGAGAGGGAGCCAGGAAAGGATGTCTCAAACGTCAGGTCTTCGTGGCAGTACTGCACACTTTGTAGAGAATTGAGCACAATAGTTTCCTTTCATAATAATCATATTTTCTTTCTTTGAAGAAGAAAAGGAAGGTTTCAGTAATTATGTGACCACTGACATTAACATCAGCAAACAGTGGCTCCTGTCAGGAATGCTTTAGATGGTAAGAAATAGTGATCTACAAGCTGTTGTCCTCAGTGCCTGTTATGACCTCAGGGCCCATTAGTGTGGTTCGAAGAATTGAACAGTGTGGAGAGAAAAACAGAAGCCGTGAATGCAAACTTCCCTACCCCCTTGCTGCTCTGCTCAGCCTCCGCCCTGTGCAGGGCTTCCATGGAGCCTTGCCCACAGCTCTGAAAGCTATGAGTCGCTTATTTGGAGATGCTGACAGGAGCTACTGTCATATGCATGGCATCCTATCCATAGTTGATCCCAGAGCACTTGGGATATGAGACAGAGGGGTTTCCCTTGCATGGAAGCTACATGACTCCCCATTCAGGGAAACCCCCAACATCATCTTTTTTTTTTAAAGATTTATTTATTTATTTATTTATTCATTCATTAATTAATTCATTTATTTATTATATATAGTGTTCTGCCTGCACATATCCCTACAGGCCAGAAGAGGGCACCAGATTTCATTACAGATGGTTGTGAGCCACCATGTGGTTGCTGGGAATTGAACTCAGGACCTTTGGAAGAGCAAGCAGCACCCTTAACCTCTGAGCCACCTCTCCAGCTCCCCAACATCATCTTTAAAAGGTGCTGTGTGTGAGTTTGGACAGTTGTTTATATGGAGGCGTCAGAGATGTGGGGTCCAGAAGACAAGCAGCACCTGTTCAGACCCTCATACTCCTGTTTATACCTTCTTCACTAATGACCCTGGGGAGAGAAAGCAAGCATGATGCACTAAAACCGCTTCCTACTATAGAATAAGATGCAAAACCCAGTTCAGTGTTCATCAAGAAGAAATTAATTGATACACTCAAGCATGCAATTCCTAAATAGAATTCATAAACGGTTATCATGGAAACCTGATTATTTTTCCAGAAAAATTAAAAAATAATCCTTTCACACTCTTATTAATATTATTTGGGAATTTCTGTACTTGCTGAAAGTTAAAATAAAACAGTGACTTCATGTCTTTCATGGTGGTTAAAATAACCCACATTTCCAAGGCAAGTAATTTGACTCCCACAGAATGTCAACTAAACAAAACCAATTAATAAGCTAACTGTAACTTCTAAATGTTTAATTTCTGCCTGGCCCTCTAAAATGTAACCAGGGAGATGAATGGCATAATTAATTAAGAAAGAGGGAAGATCCATGTACAGACTTTTTGATAAAACTCCACAGCATCCACTGGACACTTGCTATTTGCCAGGTGCCATGGCAGAGTTTTTACATGCTTTCTTTTTTGAATCCTTCAGTTTTCACAGGAGGCAGGGGCAAGACTTTGAGATCACACAGTGAAGCCACAAACTGGAGGTCCTGCCTCAACGCTCTTTTACTAATACTATGAGCACTCTATTCTCCTTGATCCCAAAAGGGTCCTGTGATGGAAGCTTTAAAATGTAGGACCCAGTAGAAAGCCATAGATCATCAGCAGTGTTCCATCTAGTAGGGGTTAAAGGATTTTGGGCATCTCTTGAGCTATATATTTGAGAAGAGCAAGCCATCTGGAGTCCTGTCTCAAGAGATGGTCTCTTTGGCCTGCACAATCCCCCACCACCCTGTGCCGGTGTCCATCATGAGATCCTTACCAGAGACAAGCCAAAGGGATCAACTGAATTTGGGCTTTCAGCTTCCCCAAACTGTGAGCTATTCAAACTTTTAAAATCAAAAGTAGCTTGTCTTGAGGATTTCATTACAGTAATGTGGTACTGAGTAATCTCCCTCAGTGTGTAGGAATGTAGGACTGGAATATTAGTTTATATTCATGAGTAATTACATATCACTCTTACAGAATAGCAGCTGATGTAGAGGTTGCCTTGTGTCCCAACCAAGTCTTTTGTGTTGACCCCACATTTCAGAATGTGACTTTATGTTACCTAGGAACTGTATTACTAGTGCTGAAGGTCTCTTGCTTCCTTAGGGTGTGCCCTGATGTAATGAACAGCTCTTCTTTTTGAGGCAGCAACACACAGAGGGAGACTATGGAAAAGCCAAAAAGGAACCAGGGTGAGGCTTCATCTAAGCCTGGGCAAACCTAAGAGTGCCAACCAATCTCAAGGTGGACTGCTCCTCTGCACCCTCTGAAGCAGATCATGGACATGACCTTGACCCTGTGGGGACCTCATTGCCATGGAAAGTCCCTCTGCTTGCCATGCTTTGTCATAGCAGCCCCAGGAACCAAGATGAAAAAATGTAGAGACACATAATCACATGTAAACAATAACATTTAAATTTAAACTCTAGTAGAGATGCATGATATTATTAATTGTGCTGCGAAGATTAGTAAGGAAAACAGCTAATCTGGGTAATTTTGGAAAAGTATTTTGACTAGATATTGTGACAAAACAAAAAGTATATAATACTCCAGTTAGTGAGTATTTGTTGACAGTATTGGTCAGTGATTATGAAGCTTTGTCTCTCGTAACAAGGAATAAGTGGACAGGTCCAACACTGGATGATGAGTGATGACTCTCAGTATCAGAGAGCAGCTCCTAGTGAAGGGTAGGGGGAGAGCAGAGAACCTGAAGATCAGAGCAGCAGTGAGAAGAAGCCAGGAGGAACTAACTTATGACTGTCTGTTTATCTTCCTATTAATACTTATGCCTTTTCTCTGCTACCACAATTACATTCCTATTGGTCATATATTACCTACTATTTCTATATGTGTCTAAAATATATTATTTATCTATCATCTGCTATCAACTATGTAACTATTAGTTGTAACCTATTCTATACATCTCATCTATTATCAATTACATACCTATTAGTGACCTGTTATCATCCTATAATCTGCCTATCATCTATCAATAATCTATTATCATTAATTTATCTATTAGTCATTAATTAGCTACTATCTATAGACTATTTATAATCAATCTATGAGATACCTATCTATACATCATCTATCATATATTTATCTACCTATCATCACTTATCAACTGTATATTATTAGTTATCTATTAGTCTTTTCTATATAGTGATTGTCTTAGCATTTCATTGCTTTGATGAAATACTATGACCATAGCAAAAGGAAAGCATTTAGTTGGGGCTGGCTTACAGTTCAGAGGTTTAGTCCACTATCACCATGATGGAAAGCATGGCAGCATGCAGGCAGACATGGTGCTGGAGAGGTAGCTGAGAGTCCTACATACAGACTGGCAGGCAGCAGGTAGAGAGACAGAGAGAGAGAGAGAGAGAGAGAGAGAGAGAGAGAGAGAGAGAGACAGAGAGACAGACAGAGAGACAGACAGAGAGAGACAGAGACAGAGAGACAGAGAGACAGAGAGAGAGAGACAGAGAGACCCTGAGCCTGGCATAAGCATTTGAAATCCAAATACTAGTGACACACTTCCTCCAACAATGCCACACCTCCTCCAACAAGGTCACACTTCCTGATAGTACCACTCCCTGTGAGCCTATGGGGGCCATTTTTATTCAAACTACTGTGGCAAGCTGCAGTCTACCAGCATGTGTATAATTGAACAGTTTTCTTAGTTCTACCTATTGCTACTTGGTAGAAATGGCCACAGCTAGCAAACTTCTCTTGGGTTCCAATAAATGGAGTCAGCATCATTGGGGGAAACAATTGATTTGGTGTCTGGAGCAGGGACAGATGATGCAGACTGAGGACTGTGATGTTCCCCCAGGACTTCGCTCCCAGGAACAGGAGAGACCAGCTGACAATGCACTGAGACACTTGTCACCTGAGATCCCATCAACAAATGTTAGTGACTTTTTCCTTCCTTGACTGTGTGTATAAAGCTCATGACTGGCCATCTTCATCCAACATTCTGGACATCTACCTCAGATACTGGGTTTGATCTCAGCCTTAGGAGCTGCTTGAGCTGAACATGGGAGCTGTAGACAACAAAACAAGTCCAAACTCAATCTCTAGTGGTTGCTACTTCTTTAATGAAGGAGAGATGGCATGTAATGACTCCATGTTATCTTAGGACGCAACGGAAGCTGCATCACATGCATCCTTTTTGAGTCATTAACTCAGCTGTGCACCACAGATCATCCCCAGGGCTTGCCCAATCCCTCAGTATCTGCAGAGAAATTCTTGTTCCTAAGATTAATACTAAGAAGGCAGAAGTACACACGAAATCCTAGAACATTGTCTCTTGCTAATCCTTCTACTCTGTGAGAAGAGGCAGGGGGATTATTATGTCTCCCAATGTGCCTGTATGAGGAAATATCATTCTCACTGGGCTTGAAGAATGCCATAGTCACTAAACAGACACAAAACCATGATTATCATTAGGTAGGAGAAGACTTAACAACATGCATTTAAACTTTGTCTTGCATGAATGTTAGCAGAAGAGGAAAACTCCATAGAGGCACCACAAGTGGGAACGAGTCATTGGTAAACTCCTGCTTCATTTATTTGCTGTCAAAGCAGCCTGGGAGGCTGCCCCTAGATGCATCAACATATTCCTCCCATGACATGCACCTCCTGTATCAGGTATCTTGCCTTATTGCAGATGTAGCCCAGAAAAGATCTCAAAGCCTTGACTCCCACAGGGTGGCATTTGAATAATTCAGTATGTGTTGTTGATGTTGGGGTGTTTCATGTTTAATAATCTAAAGCCAAATCTGGAAGCATCTTCATCTGTTTGTTCATGAGTGAAGTCTCAAGGCTCATCAGCAGGCGAATAGCCTTGATATATGAGGCAGGAGCTGATCCCATCACAGTTGGCTGCCGAGACCTACATTCTCTTCAAAGGTGGTTCTGGGCAACCAGGTCCAGCTCTTCCCAAAGGTTCCCTGCAGAGCCAGGTCTGACCCTGGCTGGTAGAGAGGGAGAGGCAGCTTGCTGATTGTCCAAATAGGCTGCCGTGGAGCCAGTCCTACAGGGTCCTTGAAGGGCCTTAATTGCACCTGTGTGGGAGAAAAACACAGCCATGTTGGTGTAAGATATGAGTCTCAGTCTGTTCACTGTCTTATACAGGTACCACGTGTTATTTCTATGAGTCTTAACTACCTTATGAAATAAGCCAAGGAAACTACATAACTGCCATGAGCTTGAAGCTTTGTCATGCTTTGGAACTTAGCCCCACACTGCCTCTTACAAATGTAATTTATTCATTTTACTCTTTGCTGAATACCTAATATGTCCTAGGCAGGAGAACTACATAAGAGAACAAGACAGGATTAGGATTCTTGGCCCGCAAGGAACCTAGAAACATTTTTTTAATCAAAATTTAAGAGCTGGAGAGAGAGAGAGCGCGCAGTGGTTAGGGCTAAGAGTGCTCATTGTTCTATTGGAAGATTTGTGTTTGGATACACACCTGGTGGCTAACACACACCTGTATCTCCTGCACTAAGGGGTCTGATGATGACCCCTTTGGATTTCATTGGCATGTTTTCATACCTATAAATATGAAATATAAGCATTATATTTTACATTGCAAGAAGATAAGTGTTGAGTGATAAACCATAGCAAGAGGCAGAGGGCGAGCAGAATAGGAGCTGTAGAAGGCCCAATTTTATTTATTTATTTTTCATTTTTACTTTATTTATTTATTGGTTTTTTGAGACAGGGTTTCTCTGTGTAGCTTTGTGCCTTTCCTGGAACTCACTCTGTAGACCAGGTTGGCCTCGAACTCAGAAATCTGCCTGCCTCTGCCTCCCGAGTGCTGGGATTAAAGGTGTGCCACCACCACCTGGCGAAAGGTCCAACTTAAATAGGAATTTTAGGATAAGACTCACTGGAACTACAGCTCCTATCTGTGAACTCAGAGTACGCCTAGAGTAGTGAAACACACACACACACACACACACACACACACACGCACACAAACCAAACCAAACCAAAAAAAAAACCATTCTTGGGAAAGTGATGGCTAGTCGGAGTCTTTAATCATGAATCTGTATCTACAAGGTGCAGGAGGAAAAGATGAACCTAGCGAGAGATGAGGAGAAAATGCTTAATGCAGAGAGGGGAGAGAAGGGCAAGGGAGAGGGGGAGAGGGAAGGAGAGTGGCCTGGGGACCATGCAGGCAGGAGGCACCACAGCCACTGCAGGTTAGTGTCTACGAGGAGAATTGTGCAATAGTATTCATCTCTCCAGAAGAAAGCAGTTTTCTCACATCTGTGTCAGTTTCCATGGTAAATTCCAGCCTTAGCAGTATTGACTACTGATGGGAAATGGCTACATGAAGAAGTGGGTCGGGGGAGACAAGCAACAGTGGCAGTGTTCCTGCCTCTAGACTCCAAACAGTGAGCAACCCTGGATAATATTCAAGGAGTTGGAATCTGATATGGTTTCATAGTCACTGTGCCTTACATTTTATCTGATTATTGTGTATATGCTTGTGTGTGTGTGTGTGTGTGTGTGTGTGTGTGTGTGTGTGTGTATGTGTGTGTGACTCATATGTATGCACATCACTGTGAACCTATGGAGGTCAGAAGACACTCTATCAGAAGACATATCCATCCATCCATCCATCCATCCAGTCATCTAGTCATCCAGATGACCTACAATCTATTCTATTTATCTGTATATCTGTCTATTTATCTATCTGTCTGTCTGTCTACTAATCATCTGTCTATCTATCTATCTATCTATCTATCTATCAATCTATCTATAAATCTACCCATCAATCATCATCTATATCTATTATTTGTCAGACAAGAAATAGAATCTAGGGCCTCACAAATACTAGTTAAGCACTCCACCACTGAGGCATATCCCCAAGAAAGGCTTAATATATAATACTTTCAACAAATCTGTGAGGCAGAAGGTACCTCCCATGGAAAGGGGAGTTTAGCTCTTTTGTTCTGAACCATGGAAAGCCTGCATATGAGAGTGACTAAACCCCAAGGTGACAGGCTCCCAAGTAGATTAACCTGCTCATCATAGGCCCGGTAATAAGTGGCATGGGCACATTTACATCAAATATATTCTCTTTTCAAAGTAAAATGATTTTCAAAAATACTGTGTCCCAGGAGTCCACCTAGAAGTGAACTCAGAATGGTGTAAAACCAACAAATGACACCAGATTGAATCCAAAGTACCTGAAGCCCAGAGCACCATGTTCAATAGCTGCTGCACAGGCAGGAGGCTATATGTCCTTCCCATTTATCCAGCTCTTTCTCACCTGTCCCACACAGGGCACGAGACATTGAAACACTGCCAGGTTGAGCTACTGGCCATGTCCTTTTAAAGCAGATTCTGCTGGCATGCTCAGCATCTTCTTTGCCCTGCATAGCAACAGTAGAATGGCATATAATCTAAGGCTTACCTTAAACTTGATGTCTATTTTTCCTATCAGTTCTGAGACCATTCCTTGAGGTAGAAGGGATTCCTATTTGGTTCCCCATATGGACACTGCCTGGGATAGCCATGCTACACTGGGACCTGTAGAGGCTCCATGTAGGATTTGCTCATGGGATACATCAAGGAATCAGATAACCAAGAGTATTATCCACATAGGACATGTGTGTGTTGCTCAGCTTTCCTGCATGGTTTTCATGTACAGTGCAGTTTGACATCTGTGCCCTGGATACCAGAGTAACATCAAGATCAGGGTATTATAAGCTGGGTACCTTAGAACTTTCTCTTTTGAAAGGAAAGGCTAGAAACTCCATTCCTTGAGGTTTTCTCTTCCTCTGGTAAATAATCTTCTGAATTCTGAGGCCTGGGGTCATGCTGCTATGCCATAGGACACCCAGATTCCCATCTCTTTCACTAAGACAAGAGGGATAAAAATGGCCAGGATGTGTGGGAGACTGATTTAGAACACATTTGCTTTGATAAGAACTGTGGCTTCACACAGAGCCCTGCACATGATGCTCTGACCCTGAGAAACTGCCTCACAAGATTTATTTGGGTGTCAGGAATAGGAGCGTCATGAAAGTTTCCTGTGAAGACATCCGGAAACCACTATGCCCTTTATCACAACAACGTGTGCCTTTCTAGCAAGGTGGGACTCTGGGGAAAACCAGTCTGAGACCTTCATGGGAGTTGGGAAAGGAGACAGGGCTGGGGGTGGGGGTAAAGAGGTCGGGGGATGAGTGGTGGAGGGGCAGTAAATCCCCAGTGCAAAATCATCCAAATGTAACTCATCTATCAAAGTCACATTTACTCCCTGTTCACCTGACATTTTAAACATCAGACTTCCTTGATACCCAGACAGTAGGTCATGTGAAATTGACACCAACACATATTTAATAGCCTTTTTTTAGTTTTTTAATTATTGTTTGAGTATGTTTTCATGTCAGTCCAGTCTGATGAGCTACTTTGGGTGATCCAGGAAAGCACATAAGCTCCATGTTTGCCTGCTTGTGGTCAAATCCCTTTTTTCTCCCTCAGGTTCAGACTTTTCATTTTGTTTTGTTATTGTGGTAAGAATGCCAAGAATACTCTTATCTTAAACTTCATCTCTTTGCCTGAGAATTTCTGAGCATACAACTGCCTTGGTAAGACACACTTAGAGTGTGTGGTGCTCACTTATCACTATTCCCAGACTTGGCCTCTACTTTACTTATCACTAACCGAGGTAGATGCTGTTGGTGCAGTCTGAGAACCCTCCTACCAGTGAGCCTGATGGAAATATAGACTATCCCCAGTGCAGCAGCACCATAACTTTCTTAAAGTTTTTTTTTCTCTTTCTTTCTTTTTTTGTAACAGACAGGAAGTGAACAGGATGCAAAGGTGCTGGTAGTTTGCTGGGTCAGTAGCATTACTCAGTGTTAGTTGACTCAGTTGTCCCCAAATAGAAAGGGAGCCATGGCAGAGCTGAGGTAGGTGAGCAGGCGGAGTGGAGGGGGTGGCCACACCTGCACCCCTCTAATTCTAGCTCCAGTACGGGGAGAACTGAAGCTCAGGGGCTGCTGTGACTCATATGGACAGGAAGTGGAGGCAGGCAGGCGGGTCTCTCCTGTCTTTGCAGGTTTGTCAATGGCTGTGGGTGGTTCTCCCAGCCCATCACCATAGCCACCATGGCAAGCCAGCAAGCTGTAGTCTAAAATATGCATCTGCTCAACCAAGAGTGTAGGTGCACATCCTGAATATGACATCATGCATGTCATGTTCCCTAGAAGCCTGACCATCTCTGAGTATGATGTCATGAGAATTCCCCAGATGTCTGACCATTTGTGTGGATGTGTATGTCCACACAGACAGCTTCCATTGAATGCATGAACTGAACTTTTGATTAAGCACCTTAGAAGTGGTTGGATACTCCAGCTGTGAATGTCAAGCTCATAGGTGCTGGGTGTGATGTCGGACTTTCCTTTTGTGGCTCTGGAGTTCAGGATGAGTTTTTGTAATTGCACAGAGGTCCATGTGCTACTGTCATTCACAACATCACATCCCAAAAGTCAGTGTGGGGATAGATAAAGTGTATGTCCCTTTGAATTGAAGTCTAGTTTTTCTTACTTTTTATCTATTCTGGAAGGGATATGTGATATTTTCAGTAGTATAGGGGTGAGGAACATGTTGCAGAGAGATCTAGATTCAAATCCTGGCTGCATGCTTCCCCACTGTGGCCTCAGAATGTTTACTCAGCCTCTGTTCTGATATGTAAACCAACCCATTTCAGCTTGGTCTGTAGTGATATGTGTACCCTAATAAACTTGCCTGAGGATCAGAAGATTAGATTAGACATAGACATCAGGCAGTGGTAGCACACACCTTTAATCCCAGGAAATAATATGGCAAGGCAGAGAAAGGTATATAAGTTGTGAACTCACTCTCTTTAGACTGAGAATTTTGTAGAGATAGAACTATGGGCTGGCTATGTCTTCTGATCCTCAGGCAAGTTAATTAGTGTGCACAATGTATCAACACACTGGTCTTCCTGTAAGTAAGAGTGAGCTGTTTTTGCCTACAAGAGTACAAGAACCCAGTGCACACATACACCATTTTCATGTTGTAGACATTCAGCCAGTAATAGAAAGAAATGCAATTATCCTGCTTAAAATTTTTTCATGTTCCACTTGGGAAAGAATTGTTCTCACTGGGTGAACTATCCTGTGAGATCTGGATGTGTGTGGGGTATGTGGTTGTCAGGGCTGGAGGGATGGATGAGAGTAAGAAGAGCACAGCATGGACATATAATGGACACTGGGGCTCTGGAGAACACACAGGATGCTCCTGCTTACAAATGACCCCACGTGACTTTCTAGGATTCCCTGTGTGTTACTGTATGTGCATAGGTGAACATACACTTGCACATGGGTGGGCAGAGGCTTGAGGTCAATGTCGTGTGTCTCTTCTAGCTCCCTGTCCACCTTTCCTGTTCCTTGAATTTTTAAAGAAGATTTTAATTAATTGCTTTATTCAGATTAATATCCAATTTTACTCCCGCTGGGGTTCAAATCCAGGCCTGTGATTACAGTAGACGCAGGGCTCTGCTCGGGGCTGCTATCCACCTTCTTAACATACTTCTCTCTTATTCTTTGGAAATCCTGTCCATCTACACAGATCTAGATCACACCTCTTCCCTTGCTCCCTCCATCTTCCCCTAGACCTCTCCATGGAGACAGGGCTGTACCTGAATTTTACTGGGTCATCTAGGGTAGTTGACCAATGAGCTTCAGGGATCTGCCTGTCTCCCCACCTCCTCACAGCTAGTGTTGTGGGCTTGTGCCACCATGATGCCCTGACCCACAATCCTGACACGTGTCATGCTTGGGTAGAGAGCATTTTGCTGAAGAGCCCTCTTCCCATTTTTTTTTTTTTTTTGACCCCAGGTCCTATTTTGTAATTCAGGCTGGATCAGAGAGTTCACTGGAGATCTCCTCCCTTGGCCTCCTGGGAGACAGGATTGGGATGAGCCACATATGTTTTGAATGTCATTTTCTGTGCAGTTTTATTCTTAAAGATTTATCTGCTGCATTAAACATCACTTGAATTTCAGTCCACTGATTACTATTGACATAGGAAATAATATTCAAGTTTCCCCAACTTCTTATATCAGATAATTTGTGATACCCAAGGCTACACTTTTCTGCTCCAATTTTTGTTTTGAAAACATTTTAATGGGTTTACTTATAAAAAACAAGTACACTATAAGTAAAATCAAAGTTTAAAAAATATAGCATGTATTATTTTGTCATAAGTGGTACTTCAACCTATGACTGATGGTATCATTTTATAGAAGGCATAAAAATTAAATCTGTGATTAGACCAAGAAGCATTTGGATAGTTTATAAATTTTAATTAATTCACAACTTGTTCTTAAACTCATTTTATAAATATCACACAGAAAATGTTCGGTTGATTAAAAGTTTTAAGTAATTATGCTATCAATAAGAGGGTTATTCTTTTACTCTGCAGATTCTCAAAGATCTCTTTAGCATTAAGTTTTAGCAGATGAATCATTCCACCACCCTGATGTCACTCTGTTCCTAACCTGACCACTGGCAACCTCACCTAACAGTACAGTCTAATACAAGTTTGGGACACACATGGAAGCCACAGCTGTAATCCACTGCTTGGATAAGAGTTTCTTTATCTGCAGCCTGTGAGATGGGTGCACACAGACCTCTCAGTCTGCAAGCACAGAACTCACTTTGGTGTTGGGAAGAGCCTACCCTCCCCTTGTACGTGCTGTGGCATGCACCGAGTGTCATTCATTCCACATGGCCTTTCCCGACCTCTCATTTCCTCATAGAGTGGAAACCCTGCCACATACCAGCGGGAGGTTCCTTGCTCATTTCACAGACTTCTACTAGAGGTTGATGCTTTACTACTGAAGGACACACATTTAATTTAGAAACTTGCAAATCACCATTTTCGACAATTCTGTAGAATCAAAACACACTTTCTAAACACCGCTCACCCTAAGAGCTACAAATGCAGGAGCATCGAGGTCAACATCACCTTATTAGTGAAGTTAGGACATGAGTGGAGTAAAGGGAAGTCACAGAGAGGTGGACATAGCTCAGCCGTTACGAGCACTGGCTGCTTTTACAGAGGACCTGGGTTTGGTTCCCAGTGTCTGCATAGCACCCCTCAACCTCTGGTCACCCCAGTCCAAGGTTGTCTGAAGCCTCATCTGGTCATCCCAGGCACCAGGCACATATGTGGTATACATATAGATGTGCAGACACATACTTCTATGCATAAGTAAGTAATAACTATTCAAAAGGCTAAGATTTTAAAAATAAAAAGAAGCTGAGAGACTGAAGAGCCGGTTTATTGGTCAAGGGCACTGACTGCTCTTGCGGAAGCCTTAAGTTTGGTCCTCAGGACCAAGGTGACAGCTTACAACCATCCATAACTTCAGTTCCAGGGGATCCAGTGCCCTCTTATAACTTCCTTGGGCACTGTCTGCATGTGATGCACAGACATCCATACAGAGAAAGTCTAGTTACAGGAGACAGCAGTTGTGCCATCTGTGTAGGGATGGCCATGTGACAGGTCTGCTCCTCTAAGATCACACACTCCCAGTGAACCTTTAAATCTCCTAGCCAGGCCACAGTGTGGACACAGAACTTTAGAGCTGTCTCCATCCTATAGAAGTGGTAACTGAGGCAGAAGAGGCACATGAACTTCACCAGCCACTAGCAAACCTGAGTACTTGACCACAATAGCCTTCATGCTGAATCACTGTGTTCAGTACTATCTTTGGGCAAGGGATGATTTGTATTGTATCATTTATAACCAACCCAACCATGACCCAAATTACTATAATTACCCCTACTTTAGCAGTGAGAGCTTATGCATCACACTTATCAGACTGTTAACAATGAATACTCCTGAGATTTGTTTTCAGGAGTATATTCCTTTGTTATCACATTTTGTCTAGAGCCCCACAGCTCATTATGAAGGCCTTTGTGTTCTTACATGTTAAGGTTCAATTCACAAAAGTACATTAAAAAGACATTGGAAACAGAAATGCATTAAAATGAGGCAAACCTGTGGCTTCAAGTATTCAAATCAGTAGGTGGATTAACAGACAGTTGCATGTATGAATTTTGAAAGCAATATAAACCATAATACCCTGCTAAGTGCTAGGGAGGAATGTTCTAGAGAGTTTGGGAAATGGTTTTTCTTTCCCTTTACTTTTATTGACACCCAGTTTAACTTCTTATCCCACTAAGGCAAAGACAACATCTACAGCATTTTCTGCTTTGTCCCAGGACCCCATTTACAAGTGGATATACAAACCTGATTTAGAAGCTGAGTAGTTTGGAGAGACTCCTTCCGAGTGCTCAGACCTGGGCAGTGATTCTCTGCAGGTTGTGGCGTTTGAGATCCCTGGTTTCTGGAGCTCTTTGAAGGCCTGTCCTCTGAGGAAGTGCTTCTGCTTGACCATTTTCAGCATGATGCATTTCAAAGTGAGTCCCTGAGGCATGTTGAAGCGTGTGTTGTTAAAGAATTGAAGTGTGAACGAGATGCCCAGAAAGCCACAGATGGCTTTGAAGCAGAGGCAGCCACGCGGCAAAATACCTGTTTCTAGATTGGATTCAATCTCTCTCTGCTCTTGGAGTTCCGTCTTCAGTCCTTTAATTTTCTTACATTCAAGGCAGATGCATTGTTTTCAAAGGATAACACTCCAGGGAGTCTCCACAGCTCAATATAGGGGTTGAAAAGTCAAGTAGATCCAGTAGTGTTCATTGGAGCTTGACGTTGTGTCTCTGTGTGCATGTGTGTTTGTGTGTATCTACTTGTGAATGTGCATGTGTGCACACGTGTGTTGCTGCTACTCTGTTCTCTAGCTTTTGGTCCTACCTGGCCACCTTCCCTACAGTTCAAACGGACTGAACATAGCACTATTCATTACCCATCACTGTCAGGACCCACCACCAGGCATTTTCTTTGTGTGTGTCATGGTCACTACACTGTAGCATAGCTCTTACTTCTAGAAGTCACTCAAACTGGAAGCTGAATAGAGAAATATCTTCAGTGAAGCAGAGGGGGCTACACCTCAGCTACTCAGAGTCACATGTTTCTAAACTGACATTGGGTAGAAAAGATCTGCCAATACCTGCAACTACTAATTCTTTAAATTACAGCCCTAGATGTACAGAAACTCAAGAAAAACAATATAATGATATTAGCACACAGGCCATATTGGTGATAGGTCAAGAAACAATGGCCAGGGCTCTGGTTGGCCAGACACCAAGACTTGCCACCAGCCCTGCTACAGAAGAAAAGACAGTGGTGGATCAGACCCACATTACCTCATCTCATGATTTTAGGAGTTTGATACAAAGACAATGGTGAGAAAATCACAGTTGTAAAGATTTTATAACTTTCTAAAGCTGATGATTAGTTAACTCACCATGCACCCAAAGTCTCTCCTGGGCAGTTGAGCTCACTTTTAATTAGACTGCTATTCACCTAGATATAAAATAATCCTTCCACCAAGCTCTAATAATCCAAGGCCGGTCTAGTCGATGATCTGTAGCACTTGGCCATGATTTATTATTTGAAAATGTTATTGAAGCCTGTCGCAGGCCACCATTGGAGAGCAGCAGGCTTGGCCCTGCGCTTCCCCATGGCGTGGGCCTCAACAAGGGCCACAAGGAGAAGAATCTCAGCAAGCTGAGACACAGCCAGCCCCAGGCACCTCACCAAGCACACCAAGTTCGTGCGGGACATGATCCAGGATGTGTGCGGCTTTGGACCTTACAAGCTGTGTGCCATGGAGCTAGCTGCTCAAGGTGTTCAAGGACAAGCATGCTCAAGGTCATCATCTCAAAGAGGGAGCAGGAGGAGCTGAGCAACGTGCTGGCCACCATGAGGAAGGTGGTGGCCAAGAAGGACTGATGCCCCTACTCTCAATAAATGTTGCTACTATGCCCCCCCCCACAAAATGTTATTGAGGAAATGCTTTCTGCATTGGAGTCTGAACTTACACAGTAAGTTATCTGCTTAGTACATTTCATAGTAAAAACAAATCCTCTCCAAATCACATTCTCTCCGTCCTCTTGAGATAATGAGTAGATTCTGTGTGAATACAGATAAAACTGTTAAGACTGTTTCCTCAGCCCTGAGAAAGTTCTTTTGCTGAGCAGCTACGGCTCAGGGGGTGAAGCCTCCAGCTTGTGGGTCTAAGAGGGCAGTGGGCCTTTTAAGATGCAGAGAAAAGTGGGTGGACGTGAGACCATTGAGTCGGATATTGCAGTCTTAGCCCTTGAGTCTCTGTTTCTGTAAAGATTCCTTTGTCAAGTGCTCTTGCCATAAGGAGCTGAGACTCCACTGTCCTAATGCAGGAGGCCACATGGCCTGAGACTCTGTGCTGAACCCTCCTTTCTCTGTGCTTAGTTGATCGGTCCGTTGGGCATTTTATTACAATAGACATTTGTGTTTTCTAGCTCCTCTTCCAGTAGAGACATGCATAGAATTCTGTATTTGCCAGTATTTTATAATCTCATATACACATATAATGTATTTTGGTCAAATGTACCTCCCATTTCCCTCCCACCTGGATTCCTCCTCTGTCTCTCTACAATTTTTCCTCCCAACTTCAAGTGCTCTTTAAAAGAAGACCTGAGTCCACTGATTGTTGCCTAAATGGCCTGGGTGTGGGGCCATCTGCTGGGGCTTGGGTAGGCTTTGAGAGGCCAAACCCTTGAGTACAACTGATTCTCCTTCCCACACAGGCCATCACTCACAATAGCTCTTCAGATAGGGGAGGAGCTTCATGAGCCCTTCCCCATCCATGCTGGAATTCTTTCTGCCTTCATCTTGTACATACCTTGTACATGCAACTCCAGCTGCTTTGAGTTCATGTGTGCAATGCCTTGTCACGTATGATAAATCCTGTTTCATGGCAGAGATCTACTATGGTTTATATAGTCTTTCCATGATGAAACCTGAGCCTTGCTAGGGAGATGTGATATGGATGTCCTATTCAGAACGGAACACCCCACAGCCTCGTATTCTCTGCATATTAACCAGACATGAGCCTCTGTATTCTTTTCCATCTCCTGCTGAGGGGTGCAAGTAAAGTGTATATGTGTGTGGTCCAAGTCAGGGATTTCCAACTCTTCCCTTTATTGTCATGAGCCCAGTAGTTTGTCTAAGGACAGTAAATCCTACTGTTACTTGGCTATGAGAAGGAGAACACAATGACTGATTTACTGATTTAGGGGCTTAGCCCCTACCCCCAGAAATAGCCCTGCAGTCAATGGCTAATTATGTGTGTGCTGTGGAGCTGACAGGGATCCTGGCCTCCTCCTCCAGGAAGAGCATTAACTAACATCACATTATTAGCTTGTTAGCTTTAGCTTATTGTTCTCATGAAAAAAAAAATTAGATAAACACAAAGCAGAAGGATTGGTATAATATATTAATTGTAATTTAATCTAACCTGTGTATGTGTGTGTGTGTGTGTGTGTGTGTGTGTGTGTGTGTGTGTGTGATGCCAAGAGGAAATTATAACCCAAATACTGTGTTCAATAGGAGAATGTAAGTTATGCTTTATTTAGCTTAAGAAAGCTGAAATGCCTTGTGAGAAATATGCCAATGCTAAATAAGCAAATAAAACAGATTTGACCCCGTGTGATCCACACTACAGTGAAGGAGGACTGATTTCACATGTCCTCTCTTCTTGTCTTCCTGATAAAATCCTGTCAAATTCCACTCACCAATTTGATGCTGGGTTATTACTTCCTGGGTGGTGTCAACACCACTACCTCTTGTGGGGAAAGACTTTGGGACTGATTTACTTAGCTTTTGGAATTGAGATGCTATTATTATTATTATTATTATTATTATTATTATTATTATTTAAAAACAGGGTTTACAGTGCAGCAATATCTAAATGAATTTATAATCCCAAGTCCGGGCCAAAGGAAAACAAAAAATTAGAATGTTAGACCCTTGCTCAGGTACAGGCTTCAGTGAGTCTGGTTTGCTGAAACTGAAGCACCCACAAAACTTTACCTTTACTGTGTAATTTCTAAACAAATTTGTTGACATGCAAATTATAACTTGTCCTGCAGACTTCTTTCACTAATTAAAGCTTGTAGAAACCCAGGAAAGACTGAATAATTAATACACTGCTGGCGTGCTCCTTCGTCAAGTGAAGTATTACCAAATTACATGTCAGATTAGGAAAAAACGAACTACTTAAAAACATGTTTAATTTTTGAGCTCCTGTTCCTTCCGCAATATATTCTGAGGAGCCCTATGCAAGGCCGAGGCCGTCACACCTCCAGTCCCTGAAGGCTGTTGGCTGCTCTAACCCGGGTGCATCTGCTCTGACTCCCTCTGTCTCTGGCTATGGGCTAGCCACAATACTTTCAGTTTCAAAGTATAAGACCATGTTCATGCTTGTGTGTGCACATGTGTGCTTGCAAGGCAGGCACAGAGCAATGTGGTTGATGATTCAAAGAACATAAAACTGTGATTTGTATCCTCATAGTGAGAAAAAATTTCAATCACATAGATTTGGGGGAAAGAGAACCCAAGAAAACTGGCAGGAAGAAACCCAGGATTGTCCAAAGAATGAACTATCAGACCTTGAAAAATCTACATGACCCCAGCAAAGTCCCTGTGCTGGCCAAGACATTTAAGTTTCTATTTGCAAGTGTGAGTCTCGATCTCCTGTTGCGGGGAGTGTTTCCATTCCTTTCTGGTGAGTGTCTGGTGAGCTGTGTCCTAAATGCAGACACAGATCATGCAGCTTAGGAAAGAGGTATGGGGAGTTGACAGCATTCACAAGCCTGTACCACAGCGGTGTGTTGACGATTTATATCACGGTTCTGTGGCACCTTCAGCGCAAACCTCTAATCATGTCACAGTTTTATATGATTGTCAGCATGTCCTTAAAATATGACTGATTTATTAACAAGGCTTGAAAGTATGTACAAAACACCAGCTGACTTCAGGTTGGATACACATTGGACAGAGCATTGCAAGGCATCTAAGGATGTGCAAGATGGCTGCTGATAGTTGCCTCAGCATCTAACACATAGTGATGGCAGAAGCCTGGCTCAGAGGCTGAAGAGGAGTTAAAACTCCTGCTGTGGAGCAGATTTGGGGCACAGAACAGGATGGGAGGGTGGAGTGCATTTGCATTCTCAGTGTGGGCTACAGTGAGGTAGGATGATGCCTGGTGTCCTCACCATATCTGCGCCCTTGGCATTGGTGATGGTCATCAGATTCACAGTCTTTAGTCATTTTAGGCTCTGGTTTGACTGTGAGAGATTCTTAAGTGATGTGCTCTTCCAAACAGTATTTGAGCATTTAAGAAGATTCCTGCTCAGACCTTTTTTTTCCTTTTGTGCATAAAATTTGGATGATGATCAAATAATATATTAGCTTATGTTGCCTGCTAACTGAGAATCAGAGAGACTCTTTTTATATTTTCCCCTCATTGCAATGATTCTGAGAATGCTAGTTTGAGTAGATCCTTATTTGTTTCAGTGAGTTATCCATAATGGCTAAACGGCTAAACATTTTAAAATGGAGTTACCTAGTAAATCTTTTGATACACAGATTGATCCTTGCTATTTATCATAAGTTGTATATAGCAGGACAAACTTAACTGACCAGTATTTACAGCAAAATATACCTTTGTGTACATGTTTTGTGCTTTAAATTGCCCATAGCATAATTGTATGCTAGAAATAAAATAAAATAAAATATATAAGCCCGTTGGACATATAGTTCTTAAATCATTGTTTCACATTTACCTGTATATAAATGTCAACCACTATCCCCTGACCACTTCTAATTGATATTTATCTATACCTTGTGATAATTATTTATAGTTCTAGCTTTTCACCACATCAAAAATTTGAATAACAAAATAAGCTTCCTTTATTAATAAAATTAATTGATCCTCAGCCACTGTGCATGTGTGTGCTGTCCAAGACAGCTGGAGACATTTTCTATTAGAAGCACTGTCTTCTCCACACAGAGAGTGTTCATCTATTGCCCAATAGTAAACAGCTCACAGAAACATGTCCTTGAAGACTCTATTTCCTCTGATCACTCAGTCTGAAAACAGTGCTACCTGTACTGTGTTCAGTGAAGATCTTGGAAAGAATGACCAGCTGTTGGGTAGAGAAAAGTGCTTCAGGGGACTCGACTCTGCTTTGGGGATAAGACAATTCAGCAGCAGCAAGAACAGAGGTGGACATCTGAGAGTAGCTTACCCACTTTATAGCCTGTTGTGCACCTTAGTGGTGTGACCATGACATCCATAGATGTTCATGGGCACACCGTTAGTGCTATGCCCATCACAGCTCATGGGTACATTGTCAGTGGTGTGATTATGGCACACATTGAAGTTCATGGCTAACTGTTAGTGCTACACCCATCATAGCTCCTGGGTGTACCTTCAGTGGTACAATGCCCATTACTGCTTATGCTATCTCTTTAATAGAAACACCCTTTGAAGGTGATTCATGGAGAAGGCATAACTTTAACACAGAAAGTGAAATCTGGCTAAAGATGAAGGAGGGAAGAACTTGGTAACTAGGTATTGCTTCTGATGGCGCTGATATCCTGCTTGTGGAGGATGCTGCTCCAATGGACTACAACCAACACCTCAGTGCCAGGTCTTATTTAAATTGGAATTTGAAATGGTCCAAATCCATCAATTACATTAGGATTACTGTAGTCATCAGTGCAAAACTAACAGTCAAACCATAAATCTTTCTGCATTCAAATGATTTCCTCCTGATTAATGTACTAGGGATTCTGTGCGGTTGGTGTGCTTACCTATAGAGTTAATTGAAGTGAGAAAAGCAGGAAGAATAACTTCTTGCATTTTTTATTATAAATGTCATTCCAATAAGTCACTGATGCAGAAGGGGAAAGCGTGGTAAAATTACCAACTGTCAATTACATTAAAGCCCATGAGTGTTCAACATATGGATTAAAGCAGCTTGCTCTCTCCCTTAAGGAATTTATTCTCAGGAAAATCCCCATGGCTTAAATTCTTCAGTAGGTGGGGGAGGGCTCCACAGAACCTGCAGTAAGCATGCTCAGCCTTGGTTTTGAAATGCATTTAATTCTGGTTCATGTACATCTCTAGTGGTAGCTCTTCCCACTCCATCGACAATCCAGATGGGACTCCCCTTCTTTCTAAAACTTGCTCTCAAAATGAAGGTTTAATTAAAAATACGTCATGCTAATTACTAATACATTTAAATTCCATCTTAGTTCCCTACTTGAACATTTCAAATATAATTGAGAAAACACTCCTTTTCAGGAACCTTTCCTGTTCTATATATTTCCCAAGTTGTTTCTATAAAGATAAATAACAGTTGCTCCTGAGAGGAGCCCAAATCTAGTTAGGAAATAAAAATACCTTAAATGTAAATGAACATAATTTTGTAGAAGTGCATATATCTCAAGGACTGTCAGTTCTTTGAAATACATCAGCTTGTCAGGCTTATGGGGCTCTGGGTGGAGCAGGTTTTCAATCAATATGAGGGAACGTGTGTGTGTGTGTGTGTGTGTGTGTGTGTGTGTGTGTGTGTGTGTGTGTGAGAGAGAGAGAGAGAGAGAGAGAGAGAGAGAGAGAGAGAGAGAGAGAGATTGATTTACTATTTGAGAGCTGAGGCAAAATATTCACATTTAATAAGATTGATGTTTTACCTTATTATGCCACATACTGAGATACAGCGATTTGGAGAAGCCTGGAGAAGGAGAGAGGGCGAGATGAAGAATGAACCCATGAAAGCAGGTGACCTAACAGAGCAGCTGTTGATGGTAACAAACAACACAAACACCCTGATATTTCTTTAGATGTTTCTCTGAGTAGCTTTGTTAAACCCAGAGATACAAAAACATCACTTTCCAACCTAGGTGAAATCTTCACTCAATCTTTCTGAAAGATCTTCTTGCTCTAAGTAAGCCCCACCCTCTGGCCATGTTTTACAACCTCTGTTGGAGGCATTCTCTCTCCTTTTAGGAAAGTGAATGAGTAAAATGAGATGAACCTGAAGGTGGCCCTCATAGGAAGGACCCCATCTTGTTAAGTCAATGTCCTATGACTCCAGACTGCCAAGGACTCTTCTCTGTGACACAGTCTTCTGAAGCTGAGAAGATGGATTCTTTCCCATCTAATGAGTCATGAAAGTGTGTTGGGTCATGAGGAGAAAACCTGTCTATGCCAATACATAAAAGTATTCACAGTAGACTTAGTCCTGATCTTCACACGCACCCCAATGGCTGCACCCCAGACAGCTAGCTCCCTCTCAGCCTCTCAGTTCTGTGAATCTTGGTGTTAGCACCTCCTGCATCTAGTGACTGTGTGTGTTGAGCCCAGCACAAGGGAGGTGTCTCTCATGAACAACCAAAAAAACAAACAAACAAACAAACAAAAAAACCCAAAAAACACCAAATCAATAACAACAACAAACAGAGAAAGAACAAGAACACATCAGAAAACCAACCTTGCCCCGGTTGTGCCTTAGCTTTGACTAAGGCAAGGAAAATTTGCATGAAAGGCTGCAGAAAGAACGGGCTTTGGGAACATGTGCAGAATGGAGCAGGAGCCAGAGGAGTTGTGGGCTCAGGCACTCACAGGGTATGGGGATTGTGCATCCAGACACCAGCTTGCCTAGGTAACTCATCCTTTGAGAAGTCCTCTCCCAAGAACTAAGTCTGACAAAATGCAAATGATGTCTTTTGCTGACCTCCCAACTGCCCCACTGCCAGTCCCATCAGCCCTGGCTTGTGAACGCAGTGTATGATGCCTGTGGATAGGACACCTTCTTCCCTCTTAGTGAACATCAGGCTGATGGCCTCCTGGATTCTCAAATTGAGGGTTATCTGTTCCTGTGCTTTAGATTACTGCTGAGATCATGTCCTCTATTATTTCATCATACTCCCAGGTAGCACTGAACCTTAATCTTTCAAGACTCATGGAAGTAAATCTCTACTCAGACATTAAATAAGCTAAGTCTGTCTTGGGGGGGGGGGTGTTCCAAAATCATCATCTTCTATTTATTGCTCTTTGTGGTGGCCGGGGATCTTGAAAGATTCCACTCCCATCTGGTTCATCTGCATGTTGCTCTGCTTCTAAGACACATCACAATTTATATCTATAGCTCTGTGTAAATTTTATCAAGAAGAGGAAGTATACTGCCTGTTCCTTACAAAATACAGTATGCCTATGTCTGTTTATTTCTGTGCTTTCTCAAACATCTTGTTTTGAAATAGATGGATTTGGCACTCTATTCCTAAGAACAGTGTTATTTTATGTGTGTCTCCTATTATTTCTTTATCAAGCACCCAAACTTAATGTACACGTGTTTGTTCTCTTACAGCTCTGGAAGAAAATGTTTAAATAAAATAGCATGATAAAGTGTGTCCAGATACACCCAAAGCTCCCCTGTGTATAGTGATATTTTATTTGTATTGAAATGTGATTTTATTTGTATGTTAATAAGGTTGCCTTGAGGTCAGAGCAAGCCAGAGCAGAAACTGGGTGGTAGTGGTGCACACCTTTAATCCCAGCACTTGGGAGGCAGCGCTAGGTAGATCTCTGTGTGTTCAAGGACACAGCCAGCATGACAGACACACGCCTTTAATCTCAATAGCAACCATAGAAGACCTGGAGGTCTGTACAAACAGGCAGTGACGAGGAGGTCATGTGGCTGGGTTTATAACCAATGAGAAAACAGAACAGAAAATCTATAAAAAAGATAGGACACACAGAGAGGTAGCTCTCTTGCGGAGAGGAAGAACAGCAGAAGCAGTGAAGGGTAAGGTTTTCCGCTCTTGCTCTGACCTCGTGGTTTTTAACTCTGCAATTGGTTCTGTGTTTCTTATTTAACAAGCCGGTTACATCTACACCTGTGTACCCAGTTGCATTCATTGTTGCCTAGGTCCTTACTCTGACATTACTGGACACTGACTAAGTTGAGTCTTGACACCTGTTTCTGTAGGAAAACTCCAGCTCTCTTATGGATATTAGGAGAAGTCTGGGTCTTACCAAAAGTCTGGCTCCAACAAGTTTAAAAATATGTCTGTCAGGGACTGCAGAGACTGCCCTGGGAATCATGTCTCAAACAAAGGACTGCATATAGACAGCAAATACTCAAAATATTCCCATTTCACATAAGACTGTACATAAGAAACACTAAAGACAATACCAGAAAACACTTAGAACTGATATTTTTAGCAAGGTAGCAGGCTTAAAAAAATGAACATGTCGCCGGGAGGTGGTGGTGCATGCCTTTAATGCCAGCATTTGGGAGGCAGAGGCAGGCGAATCTTTGTGAGTTGGAGGCCAGCCTGGTCTACAGAGCAAGATCAGGAAAGGCTCAAGCACAAAGCTACACAGAGAAACCCTGTCTCGAAAAGCCAAAAGAAGAAGAAGAAAAAAAAAAACATGTAAAATTCAGTTGCTTTTTTATATACAATTAGCAAATATACTGAGAAATAAGCTAGAAAAATATAATCCCATTTACAACAGCTTCAAAAAACTGCCTAGGAACAAATCCAACCAAGGATGTTAGAGACTTTCACAAAGAAAAATGTTAAAATGCTGAGAAAGAAATTTACTAGAAGATAGAAAGACATCCATACTCACAGGTCAGTGGAATTAATATAATGAAACAACCATATTACACAAGCAATCTATGTATTCAATGCAATTCCCACAAAATTCAAAGGAAATATTTTTAAAGAAATAGAGAAAAAAAAAAAAAAACCCTTCAATTCCTATAGGCACCAAAGCAATCCAGAGGAAAGAGAAAATGTTCAGGTGTCCCAGTACCTGACTTCGAGTCATACCATAGAGCCACGGAGACAAAAGCAGTACTGACTTAAAGACTAAGGGAAATGTCGATGGAATCAAGTGGAGGGGCCAGATGTGAATCCACACTGTAGCCACCTCAAAGGTTTCAAAGCTACATACTGGAGAAACGACAGACTCTTCAGCAAGTGGTGCTGGGAAAACCACACACCATGTGAAACCAGATCTCTTTCTCCCACCCTGACCAAAACTCAAATAGACCAGAGACCTGAATGTAACCCCAGAAACTCTGAAACTCGGAGGAAAACAGGCAAACACTCAATCTGTAAACACAGGCAAGGGCTTTCTAGAGAAATCAAACTGAATTTTAAAATCTGAGATCACACAGAAGGAAACGGAATCTTCACAATAAATGAAATTGTTAGCCAACGGAACAGACAGACTACAGAATGAGAGAATACGTTTACAGGCTGTGTAGCTGACAAAGGATTAATATCTACCATAGATAAAGAATAAAAAAAAATCATCCAGATCTCAAACTTAACCACTAAATAGGATGATAAAATAAATACAAGTTTTCAAAAGATGAAATTCAACTGAAACTATGAAAGAATGTTCAGCATCCTCAGCCATCAGGGAAATGCAAGCCAGTGCTACACTGAGATTCCATCCCATCCCAGTGAGAACGGAGCTCTTTGGTAAAAAATGTCAAATATGCTAGGACAGATAGGAGGAAAGGGGAACATTTTCACACCAATTCAGGAATATATTTTATTGTACATTAATTTATACATTTATTAATTATAAATTTATCACAAATTTATATTTACTTGCATTTATTGATTTATAATAATTTATAAATTTATTTATTCTCTATGGAAACTAGAGCAAAAGATCCTCAAAAACCTTAAAAACAGGACTACCCTATGAGTCAACTCTATGACTTCTGGGAATGTAAGCAAAGAACTCGTAGGCAGCGTACCTTAGACAGAGGTGCCTGCATGCTGGGGTTTGTGTCAGCACCTCTCACGAAGACCGAATTATCCAATCAGTCTCCACAGAGTTATGTCCAGAATGGAATTAGGTCAGTCAGAGATCATCATGTTAAACAAATTAGTCATATTCAGGAAGATGAATATCACATGGCTTCTCTCCCTTTGGGATCCTATACTAAACATATAAACATAAAAACTTATATAAATAAGCATGCATGATATATATTATATATTTTATATATAACATGAAAGTAGAAAGGACAAGAAGGTGGGAGTAGGAAGTGGGTAGCAGGGCAAGGTGAGAACAAAGTGGGCATTTGAGGTGGGTATTTGTGTGTGTGTGTGTGTGTGTGTGTGTGTGTGTGTGTGTGTGAGTGTGTGTGTGATACACTTAAAGGAATTGTCTTTATGGGACCCAACATTATACACAATGTATGCCAATACAAAGTGAAAAACAAAAACAAAAACAAAACCCTCACATTGACTCCTCACCTCCACTTCCAATTCTCCACAGATCCCACCCCATGCCAGATTCCTTGACTTTCTACATCTCACAACATATCACAAACATTTACCTTTGTCTCTCTAGGGCCATTTTAAAGGGAGGCACTGAACTTTTAGGTTCTTTCTAGTGTCCTAGATGCCAGTGGTCACATTCATTAGTGGCCATGGGCTTTGCAGATGACAGATTAGATATATTTTGTACAAAAATGTGATTGTCTTGGGCTCTTTCAGAAATGCATAGAATTATTGAGGAAGATCCTGAGCAGTGGGATGGACTTAGATATGGTTGTGATAGGAAGGACTCTCTAAAAGACTCCTGATTGGTAGATTCAATTATTGGTATTAACTATCACCAGGATTTTTTTTAAAGACTCCTTCTTTAATGATTTAAATTGGTGACAGCAAAAATGTGACATGAGACGTCAGGTGTCTGATCATCTTCGTGGATGAAGCAGTTTCACACTCAGCCTCCCTGAGTCCCAGGAGCTAACACCTTGGACAGGCTGTGACATGTCAATTAATGTCAAAAGAGGCTTATTATAGGTACTAGCATTGGCTGCAGGATCCTATGCTGCAGAATCACACCAGGATGGCAGGCTGCTGAAGACTTTGGTTGTTCATACTGAAATGAAATATGACTCTTAAGGAGAATATTCAAGAATTGAGCGAAGTTGTAGTTATTAAAATTTTATTGCATTTCTCTGCATTTGGCCAGTGATGAACAAACTGAAATTTTTCTTAATCTCTTAAACCTTCTAGCTAAGTGGCTTAGAATGTGTCTCTGCTGTTGAGCTTCTTGATTCTTGGGACAGATATCTGAAAGAAATAACTTTAAATAACTTCAAAGAAGCTAGTTCGTCTCTGAAGTTTCAAGCCCAGGTTGGCTTCATCTGTGGCTTTTGGGTCTGAGGTGAAGCTGAATGGCATGTTAATGGGAACATGGCATGTGACGCTGCCAACTTCAGTGTCCAGTAACCAGAGAACAAAGAGAAGGGACTGGAATGTCTGCAGACGCCCAAGGACTCACCTGCTCCCAGTGACCTACTTCCTCCAACCAGGCCCCACCTCAGAGAGTTTCCATTGTCTTATATGCCGTGAAAATCCACCAGTAGATGGATGCATAGATCGGTCATACCCACTCACTAAGCCTTCTCTCCAGCCCACCATTTCCTTTAAATTTAGCATCTTAAAGGATCTATCTGAGTGACCTGGAAGATAACTTGTGCAATGCTAAACTGAAACAGTGACAAGAAATACAGTATGTAAACAAATGTGCATGTGGGTACAGTAAAACATGTCAAAAGGAGAGCAACAAAGGGGAAGTATTAGGTACTGAGGAAAGATTGCACATGGGTGAGGGACACGAGTCCTTAAAAAGGACTTAAAGCTAGTTGTAGGTTTGAACACGGTCATGGTATGTTTTTAAATGATGAATAAGTGCAAAAAGCTACATCTGGTAAGTTTAAGTGTGAAATCTGATGTGAAGCTCCGCAGCACAGAGTGGCCATTCTGCTGCAGAGTTCACTGAGATACGCACAGCCTTTAGGTTGGTTCATGTTACTGTGTAATTTCTTTGTTATTTGCAAGTTATTTTCAATACAGTTGTATTTGAAAAGAAATCCAAATCAAAACATGGTGTTGCTGTCGAGCACAGTATTGCAGAGCAGAATTAAACTGCCAAGTCTTGGGGAAGCTAAATCCTTGCCCACCATAGCATCAGAGAGCAGCTGCTGAGCCTGCCACCTGTCCTTGGTCGCCTTCCAGGGGATCCTGGGCTCCCAAACTCCAAGCTGATTCTGGGTAATTCAGTTTAGGAAAAATTAGCCACTTTTTTTGAGATCTTTCAAGGGTTCTGTGGAAGCATAAATTAAAAAAAAAAAAAAAACATTGTAGGAATAGCGTTGAAGTGCAGAAGCATTCTTTCTCAAGCAAAATAGAGATTCCTTAACTCAGTGGTTCTCAACCTTCCAAATGCTGTGACCCTTTAAAATACAGTTCCTCATGTTGTGGTGACTCCCAACCATAACACTATCTTTGTTCCTACTTCACAGCTGCAGTTTTTCTAGTTTCGAATCATAATGTACATACCTGTGTTTTTTTGGTGGTCCTAGGTAACCCCTGTGAAAGGGTTGTTTGTCTCCCCTAGGGGTTGCAGCCCACAGATTGAGAAGCACTGCATTAACGCACAACATATAGCATGTTCCATGGAGTAAAACTTCAACCCACAAAACTACGAGAAAAATTACTTTCATACGTTAAGGGATTGTACAAAGTGAGGTGTACTTATGCAAACTGTAGTACGTCACAATAAGAGAGAAGGATGCCGCAGCCGTATTTAAATTAGGGGTTATTCTGCATTATCAGAAGAAGAGCCGGCAATGGGATATTCTGCAATCACATTTGTATAACTTAGGATATTTTAATTTCAATTGTCTCTTAATTCTTAAACTTCATCGTGTGGCATTTTGTTTGATGGGATTGTTGAAACAGTTTTCCAGCCTCTGCTCAGGCTGAAGTAGCATGAAGAAGAAGAATTCAATGTGAGTTTTCTAGCACATTCTCTATCGATGGATCCAGTCGTGGAGAATGAACTGAAAAGACAGTAGGATCAGCTTCAGTCATTTTTTTGTGCAATTTCAGCCCTGACCAAATTGGATCCAGGCTGAAATTGCTTCCAATATTGCCTTCTGAATTGAATTTCAATTTTCTGGTGTATGTGAATACACCTGTGCTCGTGGACTAGCACGAGTTTTCTTTCTCTCTAAAAACTGTCATAATTGAGTGTCTAAAAGGACTTTGCATGGACAGTGCTTAGAAGCGCCCATCAATAGACTAGAAGACGAGGCTGCCTTAATGGAACTTTCAATATAGTGGACACATAATAGTGATGATTTACAAGAAAATCTTTTATTGCTCGAGAGATTTCAGGTTTAAATTAACTTAGAATTTACCACAGAAGGAAAAATGACCAAAAATGCTACAATTTGTCAGTAACTATTTCCAAGAACTGGGAATGTAATCGTGGAGGCATCATGAGTGGCTGCAACAAAATAGCATCTAGAAAAGATGGGGCCACATGTCCTTGGAACACCCCAAAGCCACATGTGCCCCCACCATCTTGTTTCCTCCTAAAGCCTCATAAACATTTTATATATGTATAGGTATACATGTATACATATGTGTATGTATGTTATGTATGCATGTGTGTATATATATATATGTGTGTTGCACATTTATATAAGTATTTCCATGTATACACACATATATACATACTTTTTGTATGTGTGGTATATACATAGGTAGATATGTGTTTATTTATACATATGTCTATACATATATATATATATATATGTATATGTATATGTATATGTATGTGTCTACTGAATTTTGTAGTGAGATTTCTGCAAGCTAAGACAAGAGTATATTGGTGGTGAGGTAGAAATGTCAACACAAAGTCCTTCAATAGAAGATGGCCACCGACTGCTGCCCAGCTGAAATATCCACATATTACCTCTTTTTTTGAAGGGGGATGCACATAATGGGAGAAAACTGTGGAGCTTGGTGTGGACTACCCTTTTGAAAAATCAAACATGGAAGATCAAAAGCTCATTCTGAGAACCCACTCCACGCTCAATACCAAACCACAAAGCTGGCAGTGTGCATCTGTGTGTTGGTGGCCACAACCAAAGAGGAACCTGAGGCCACACCCAGCCGCGACATTCAAGTCTGTAGTCTGTTGCAGCTGTCAGTCTGGAGAGCAGCTCCTGGCAGCCATGACCTCTTGGGTCATTTCCTGTCACTGGCTTTCTTTTTGTGGCCCCTCTCTGATTTTATCAAAAACCGTTAGTCTTGAGTAATGGTTATTCACCTACTGTGTGAGAATACTTCCTAGAGAGTACTTGGGGCTTCCATTGCTAGTGACGGTGATTATGGGATGGGTGTGTGGCTAACTGTAACTATACAACTAATTAAGAGATCGGTGCCAACTTTGATCCTCACAGTGTAACTCCCAGGGCCACACCTGTATCTACAGCCCAGGCTACAAGAAACCTGGCATATAAAATGGAGCCCACTTGCATACTAATGTAAAAGATCTTTCTCAATATTCTAGAGTACCTATAACATAAAGACAAAAACACTGAGTTAAAATTATTTCCCAAATTAAAAAAAGTTTTGTAAGACACATATTTAAATATATTTTTATCAATAAGTAAGATTTGGTGAAGCTGGCGCTGGGGTTGGGGGTGGAGCCAGCTTTCCTGAGTCCTGGGTCCTGGGTTTTCCTTTCCAGCTGATGCTTCAGGTCCAGCGTGCCAGGCAGAAGATACATACTGCCATACATCGGGTCCAGGGTACCAGGAAGAAACTGCATACTGCCATACATCGGGTCCAGGGTACCAGGCAGAAACTGCATGCTGCCATGCATCAGGTCCAGGGTGCCATGCAATAGCTGCGTGCTACCATACATTGGGTCCAGAGTGCCATGCAGGAGCTGCATGCTGCCATACATCAGGTCCAGGGTGCCATGCAGTAGCTGCATGCTGCCATATATCCGGTCCAGGGTTCCAGGTAGGGGCTGCATGCTTGCCATCTCACTTTCTGGTACAAAGTGATAAAAGTGGCACACTTATGTGCATGTGGTTAAAAAGTATATATACATATATATATTTCAGGGCAAGTTAAATTATTAAATATAAATCATAACTGCTATGCTGAAAGTCACTGATATTTAGAGTTTAAGGATAGTTTCATGTATATTTAGTATTTGGTCTTTGCAATCACCTTCACAATGCACCTTATTTCAAAGAGTTAAGTTATGTGTGTTTATTGTATGTTATTGAATATTTAAGAAACACAAGTAAGCAAAAATATGATACTTTTATCTTGGATGAAGTAGTTCAGTATGTACATTTAATCTAAAATGTCCCAAGGGTTAGATAGCAGCATCAAGTCATAAATCTAACTTCTTTTTTTTACTTAAATTATTTATATTTTCAAGAATTTCATACATGAGTACTCTATTCATGTCTTTTCCATCCTTCCTTCTAATACCTCCAACTCTTTCTGCCCCCCAACCCCTTCTCAACTTCATGATCTCTTTTTCCTTAATTATTATGGTACACACACACACAGACACACACAGACACACACACACACACACACACACACACACACACACACACATACACATGCACACTTTTTGCTTAGAAAGTAATTTTCTAAATGAGTTATATGCCAATATTTTTGTCTGTGGCTAAGAGAAACCAATTCTTGAACACAACCACATCAGAACAAATCATTATTAGAAGAAGGTACAGGAGATCACAGAAGCAAAACAGATTCCAGACAGATCCAGAAGTATGTGGAAACTGGGCTTGTGCTGACATCTGGTCAGCAGAAAGCTGCAGATAGGCCCCCTGGATACCTCCCACAAGGCTAATTAAATACTGTGCTCTCGCTGCACCCATAGCCCAATCTCCTTGCAGAGTATGTTATGGCGAAATCCCCACCACAGACACCTCCTTTACCCAGACATATTAGAAAGCCAACTTCCAGGGTGCCGTGTTCTGCATAGTTTTTGGCTCACAAATTGCCTTGGAAACCTGATCTCCAAAGAGCTTCTATTAGGTTGACACAGAGTCTTGAGATGGTGACATCATTAGAAAGCTCCACTCTACCCCGGAAAAAAGTCTCAAGAGAGGTATTCCCTTCCACCATGGAAATACACAGAGAATATCCTCCATGAACCATAAGGAAGACTCTCAGGCTGCTCTGAGTCCTTGAACAGCTTGGTTTTGGATTTTGTAGCCTTTGGAAATTTCTGCTGCTTAAGAGCTCCCCGTAAGCAGCAGATAGTAGACCAAGACAGGGGGTCACCAAAGACTCCTCGAAGGAGGAGATGTAATTTTGCTATAAGCTCATGAGCTTTTAGCAAGAGGGGCACGTGTGACATGAAGATGAGAGGGACAGGCCTGTCTGTCCTGCAGAATTTGAAAGTGACCGAAGTCCCGATTTCATGGCCGGCAAACCTCAACCTGCCCAGCTGCATCTTTTCCAAGGTGCAAGGTTGCTTTTCCGTGTTGTCTTCAGATATGACTGCAAAAGACAGTCATCAAGTTAAGGCAACAGCATCAGCCGACCTTATGTCACCCATCTCCAGGGGAGGGCAGCTCATCATGCCAGTGGTGGTTTAAATTCCAGTGTCCCAGATGGGCGCAGCTATTTGCACTGTTTGGGTAGGTTCAGGAGGTGTGGCCTTGCTAATAAAAGTATATCACTGGACTGGGCTTTGAGATTGTATAGCCTCATTCCACCTCCTGTTTGCTCTCTCTCCTGAGGCACTTGGCCTCATGATGATGGAAGCACCATGAGGCATTAAGCTGAGGAGACAGCAATTTGGGACTGCTTTCTAGTGCATTTTTAAAAATTTATTCTCATGACTATCACTTAAAACACATTTTTAGGTCGAGAAGATGGATTAATGGATAAAGTGATTGACTGAGCAACTAAGAGGACAGAATGGATGTGGGATCTCCAGCACTCACATAAAAAGATGCCCAGGTATAGTGGCCCGGCTGCTAGAATCACAGTGTTCACTATTTGTCACTCATTGCTACACTCCTGTTAGAAATAGGGGCCTAAAAATATTGGGCAGACTCCCTCCGGTGATTATAACTACCGTGTCCTGGTATTTTATTCTCCTCTTAGTAACTCAGGAACAGGAGAACACCCATATATCACAGAGCAGATACAGCACCTGGGGTGCACATGAAGTCACAGACAGGAGATATACAAAACACACCCCCAAATCCTGTAGACCTAACACCTCTGCCACATCCATGTACCTAAATCCTGCAGATTTGGTGAAATGCAAAATACAGAAAGTTACATGCATGCAATTTCACTTCAGCTGTCTGCGTATCTTCCACAAAGGGTCATTTCTTCCAGGAAGCGTTCTGATTCCTTCCCTCTGCCTCTGATGAAGTTCAAAGCTACTTTGTGGGAAGAGCTGTGCATGTGTGCATGCGCACACCTGGCCCTCACCACTGGACAGTCAGTCGGTAAGATTCTTAGCTTTCTCAGACTGCAAACGCAGCATTCAAATGAAAAAAAAAAAGCGGCACATTTTCTGTTCTCTTGCAACTATGATTATTATTTTTTCACGTAAATGGAACCCCAGTTTGGCTGCCAGCAGATCAAAGGCAGAGTTGCAGTGAAGGGTAGTCAGGTTGCAGAGGCTGACTGGCTTCTGACGGCTCTCTGTGGCTTTGATCAGACACCTATCAGCACAGAGAGGCACTTTTTCCCCCCTTTGTCTGAGTCAGGAAATGAGAGAGATGATAGCAGCCTTTTGGTCTTAATCCTAACTGCTCTGCTTGACAGGAGATGAAAGGTGCAGCAATTACCACTGGTAACAGCTGACTGCAGTGTGGCTGCATTCATTATCTTAGTTACCCTTACAAATTACACGCTATTCTCCTCTACCTGAGGAAAGGAATATTTACATCCTGCAGACTCCACCGGTGCGGTCTGATGGGCCCCAAGAGAAGAGCCTTCTGTTCAAGTGTTTTCAGTGTAGCTTCACCCAGCAGAAGGAATCAAAGGATGGCTCCCTGGTGGCACCGCCATTTGCCCATCCATGATGGCGTCCAGCAGAGGGTTTTGTTCACAGGGAGCTGTGGGCAGAGAGGACATGCGCTCCATGCAGCTGAGCTTGCCTCTCTTTTGCTTAAATACTTCCACAAGGTCAGTTTGTGTTGTTGCTCTGGGTGTTGGTGTGACCATATTAATTTTATGGCCTATCAGCTCTATACGCTGTTGCCAAAGATACTGACTGGCAAGCCAGGGAGTTTTCTTCTTGTGGAGGGTCTGAGGCAACAACCATCGTAATATTACACCAGTAACACAGGCAATGCCTTTCCCATAAGAGTGTGTGCATGTGTGTGTGTTTGCTCGTGTGCCCAGGAATAGGTGCCAGTGCATAGGACTGAGGGAAGGTGTTCTATTGGCTTTCTGTTGCTGTGATAAACACTGTGACCAAAGCCAACTTGGGGAGGAAAGGGTTTATTTTGGTTTACACTTTCCAGGTCACAGTTTATCACTGAGAGAAGTCAGAGCAAAAGCTAGAAGTAGGGATCTAGATGGGGGAACTGAGGCAGAGACCATGGGTGGATGCTGCTTACTGCTCTGCTTCTTCTGGCTCATTCTCAACCACTTTCCCACCTGCCCAGGGATGGCACCATCCACACTGGGTACGACTCTTTCATACCAATCAGAAATCAAGAAAATGCCCCGTGACTGGAGAGATGACTCTGGTTATGAACACTGGCTGCTCATCCAGAAGGCCTGGGTTCTGTTCCCAGCACCCAGAGAGTTAATTCCCAAATGCCTGTAACTCCAGTTTCTGGGGATCTGCAGGCACTGTAGTCTTGTGGTGCACATGTATACATGCAGGCAAAGCACTCACACACATAAAATAAAAGTAAACGAATATTTAAAATGTAAAAATAGATATTATATTACAGAAAAGCCACTTGCAACCTACTAGAAAATGATATCAAAACTCAGTGTCGGGACCAACACCCTGTGGTATTTCAGTTGTCCTGGAATCTCTGCACACTAGGGTACACTTGAAACTCATAGGTCTGGCTTCTGCTAGGCTGGTCCACAATATATGATGGGAATTCTTGTCAGGCATTAACAGTAAAAATCATCATTTCTGGATCCCTAGCTGCCTCCATTCCCTGCACTTATGCACAATACATCATCTCCTAATCCAGTGTGCCTTTGTGGAGAAAGTACTGGCATGTTATAAGTCAGAGTGTACGGAAAGTCTGGGCAAGGTCACACATGAAAAACGGCCTAGCTGAGGTCAGAATGGCTGCTTAGCCACCAGAACTGTTTCTCTGGTGTTTTGGCTTGAGTGCTGGTTTCCCATCTTAGCCAAACACTTAATCTCAAATTCTGAAAGAGATTCTGCATCAAGAATTTTTATTACCTGGAAAGTTCTGTCAGCTTCCTGTATCACTTATGACAAACTTAATTATATTAATCTGCTTCCTGATGTTACCTCTAGATCTGTTCATATTTTGCTGTGAAAGAATGCTGTTTAAAAGTATTCAGTGCCACATGTGTCATATTTATTCAACTATTAACATCAGCTTCTTTTGGGAAATAATAATAATCCTGAAATCATTTGCCTATGTTGGTACTAATTTTTATCACTGAGAATTTACATATTTTTAAGTTAAACTTTCAGAACAAATAGATCATACAAATAATCAGAAACTGTGATTAAAATCAGCTGTAAGTCTGCATGAAGACACTATTGTACTGTTCAGATGGAGTAAATATAAATTTACCAACAAACTCCGTTTATGAGCTTCAGGATCCACTATGAATACTATTCTGTAGTTGGAGAGTGGGGTACCCCCTTTAGCAAAGATAAATGTGATGCTAGATTCTGCTTTTCAACATCCACATTGAGCCTATTGTCCTTGATCAACAGGATTTCATTTTTATAAAAAATATACTGGGGTTTAGCATAGACAGTAAGATGCAGAGATACCGCTACAGCATGCCGCATCCAGAGAGCATCAGCAGGAACTGTGTCCTCCACTGCTCCCCCATCTGCCAACCTTGCTGGTCTCATGGGCCACGTTCCCTTGAGCCAAGATGTTCTGAAGAAGTATCTTAGGGAGGAAGAGTGTGAGATGTGTTCACATGCACATATATTATTCTAACTACGTATTTCTTGAGCTCTGGAGCTGCCACATCACCCTGAACTGTGTTGTTAACTGTCCACTGATGATCAGCCTCTTTGCCCTTAATTGATGGGTCATCATCAAGCATGGGCTCCTACTGCTGTCAGAGCTAGTCCCAAGACAACCAGGTGTGCAAAAGTACAGGGAAGCCCGGATGGTGCACAGAATCCAGCTCTCACCACGGTGTACACTCCTTACCTTAGTGTGACATCATCAGGATACGCATCACACAAAACATGCTTAGAGACACCAAAGTGAAATGGCAGCTTCCAAAAACTGTCTGGGTTCATGGACCAGGCTGACCCATTACTGTGAGGAAGGAAGAATTGGGTGCTCCGTTTCAAGGGGCTGTTAACGATTGCTGGAGGAGCTCTGAGTCTGAACTACTTATTGCACCTTGTCTGATACAAATCCCTGGCCCTTGCTCTGTATCAGAAAGTCATGCAAGGTTACACTATTCTCACCCCTGGACCTGCATCTCTGCTTGTAGGTACCTTTTCCTGTACTTGCAATTCTTTGGCATTTACCCCCATCCCAGCTCATACCAAAGACACATCTTCCTACCTCTACCTGGAAATCTGTATCATTGTGAGCCCCCCAGAACATCTTGGCGCCTCTCCAGCAACCCTACAGTTGTCTATCTATACTCTGGACCTGAGTACTTCAGAATATAAGAGCCCAGGAGGGTTGGAATCGAGGTCAGTGTCAGCATGTGCTGGGAACACAGAGTATCCCATGAACTAATGTGCAAAGAATGAGCTCCTGTTTTTCTGTTTATCCCTCCCCCACCCCCCGCAACAAGATTATGTATCAGCCACTATTGCATGGATCACTCCAATCTTTCATAAGATGGAATTAGACACAATCCATAACTTCTCTCCATTTTCATTGTAGATTTTGTTTGATTTTGGGCCCACATTTATTCCATCATTAGTCTAATAGGCCGCTCCAACCCGTGTGACTTGGAGGTAGGGAAGGAGCTTGACTTGGTGACAGTACCTTTTCACAACAGCACAGGGGGATGGGAAGGAAATGTCTGCCTGCCAACAAGACGTGCAGAAAGGAAGGAGAGCCTTTCTCTCTGCTGTCACCTTTCTCTCTGCTAGTCCTTCAAGTGATTCCCACAGTGAGAATGTAAGGCTTCTATGGGAAATCACCACCAGGAACTGGGCATCCCACTAGAGGTGAAATTGCAACACTCATTGCCTTGTTTTGAACATTCCTGGCCTCTGAGGAGTTGGGAACTGTGCTTATGAAAGGGAAAGACAGAAACTTACACTGGCATGGAGGGGGAGTTGTCACCACCTTCCAGAGACACCTGCCGGAGCCCTCAGGGCTTCACACCTCAGCAGGCCTTGCAGCCTTGGGAGTCTGTAAGGAAGAGGAACTCCACTTCCAGGAGACAAGGTGTCAGCACTTCCAAGGACTCTGTGAGCATCGCTTCCCTTCTTCCTGCCCTTCCTCTAGTCATGAGTAGAGATTCCCTGGGGCTCACACTTCTATGCCCCCTGAAAGGAACAGTGCTCTCACTGAGAACCTCCTAAGTGGCTTGTACACAGCATGCCCAAGACTCCAGCTGTTCACACACAGTGGCACACCCCTTCCCTCTAGTGCAAACTTGAAACTTGGCAGATGGAAGGCAGCAGTCTTGTACACCTGAAGTTCTTTTTTTTTTTGTATGTGGAGCTGAGGATCGAACCCAGGGCCTTGCGCTTGCTAGGCAAGCACTCTACTACTGAGCTAAATCCCCAACCCCTACACCTGAAGTTCTTGTCAAAAAAAATTTTAACGTGGAAGAAACAAATAGCCCCATTACACATGGCCGTGGAACTAAACAGGGCATCCCCAAAAGAAGAAATACAGATGGCCATGTGTAGTATGAACCGTAAAGAGTCTTATTAATAAAACTCAAATCCGAGGCCAGTTATTGGGGTGAATGTTGGAAGATCAGAGAAGCAGAACAAGCCACAGCTACCTCACCTTGCTAGTTCCTCAGGTGATCCTGTTTCCTCAGGCTGGAAGCTTCTGAGTCCTCCTCCACATGAATCTCAGCTGAACTGTGTTGCCCCAAAGCCTGAACACTTAACCAACCAAATGCTTAACTAACTACATGCTTTTTCCTCTTTAGTTCCTGGTCCTCACACCTTATATACCTTTTTCTTTCTGCCCCCACTCCCTTGGATTAAAGGCGTGGGTGACCATGCTTAGCTGTTTCTAAAGTGGCCTTGAACTCAGAGACCTGGCTAGCTCTGCCTCCCAAGTGCTGGGATTAAAGGAGTGTACCACCACCGC